>NC_045542.1:174634181-174688405 GCF_009769535.1 Thamnophis elegans | reverse complement strand
TATTACAATTAAAATCTTTAGAGGTATTAAAAGAGGAGAAGGTAGTTCAAACATGGTTCCAGTATGGGCAATTACAGGCTAGGTGGAAAATAGATCAAAAAATTGGCTTTATTCAAGTTGAGGATAATCTGTTTAAACAAATAAGAGATCAAAGCTTAATGCATATAAAGAGGATATATAATGTATTAATACAGATGGATTCGGAAACAGAATTAGTTAAAGATTGTATGATAAAATGGGCTCAAAATATTGAGGAACCAATAATGTTGGATACATGGGAAAGAATTTGGGTAAGAAATGTGAAATTTACACAAGCTCAAAATCTGAGAGAAAATTTTTACAAGATGTTTTATAGATGGCATTTAGATCCTAAAAAGTTGGCTTCTATGTATCCGAATGTACAGCCTAAATGTTGGAGGTGTGGTTCTCTCGATGCTACATATTATCATATATGGTGGACCTGCCAAAAGGTTAAGGCATTTTGGATAAAAATATGGTGGGTCATGCAAAATGTTTTTAAAAAAAGGATAAAGTTTATTCCTCAGTTATTTTTACTAGGTATATGTACTGATTTTACAGTGGTAGAGACCAATTTGATTCTGCACCTGATAACTGCAGCAAGACTGTTGGTGGCGCAATATTGGAAGAAGGAAGACTTGCCTACAATCCAAGAATGGACATTGAAAGTAACAAACTTAGCTGAAATGGCTAAAATATCGGCATATCTCAAAGATCATTCAAATGAGAGATATAAACGAGACTGGAAAAAATGGATTGACTATATACAAAATAAATACGGGACTAAGAAATTCCAGTTAGCCTATGCTTAAGATCAGAAATGATTTAAACTGTTAAAAGTTAGTTCAGTAAGAAGAAGCTAAGTTCAATCTAGAATGTCATTAATTTCTTTATTTCTTTTTTCTCAATAGATTTTAGACTGTGTTAGTTAAAAATCCATACCGTGTACGGGTTCTGGGAAGTCGGGGGGGGAAGGAGGAGGGGGGATGGGGGGGGTGGAGGGAGGGAGGGGTACACACAACAAAAAAAAATTGTATTTCAATGTCTTAATGATTGACAAATGATGACATATTTGTGTTTGTTTTTTTTTAAAGAAAAATAAAAAGTTCTCTTAAAAAAAAAAAATACATGGGAAGGGGGGTGCAAAACAAAAACACAAGACAGTGCATAAATAAAATAAAACAATAAAACACAACTTTCATTCAACATTCGGGTGGGGCAAATTAGAATCTTATCCCCAGGCCTGACGGGATAGCCAGATCCTAAGGGCTGTGCGGAAGGTCTGGACGGTGCTGAGGGTGCGAATCTCCACGGGGAGGTCGTTCCAAAGGGTCGGAGCTGCTACTGAGAAGGCTCTCCTCCGCGTAGTCGCCAGTCGGCACTGACTGGCGGATGGAACTCGGAGGAGGCCTAATCTGTGCGATCTAATCGGTCGAAGGGAGGTAATCGGCAGGAGGCGGTCTCTCAAGTACTCAGATCCACTACCATGGAGAGATTTATGGATGGTGAGTAGCACCTTGAAGCGCACCCGGAGATCAACAGGTAGCCAGCGCGGCTCGCGGAGGATAGGTGTTATGTGGGCGAACCGCGGTGCGCCCACAATCACTCGCGCGGCCGCATTCTGGACTAGCTGAAGTCGCCGGATGCTCTTCAAGGGCAGCCCCATGTAGAGCACATTGCAGTATTCCAGCCTAGAGATCACAAGGGCTCGAGTGACTGTTGTGAGGGCCTCCCGGTTCAGGTAGGGTCGCAACTGGCGCATCAGGCGAACCTGAGCAAATGCCCCCCTGGTCACAGCCGACAAATGATGGTCGAAAGTCAGCTGTGGGTCCAGGAGGACTCCCAAGTTGCGAAAGAAGGAGGGGGTCCTTGGTGCTCTCTGAGCTGGGTGGTGGGTTTTTTTCCCCAGACGTTTCACAACCCTTCTAGGTAACATCATCAGGGCTAGAAAGGATTTGCAGAGAGGAGGAAGAGGGGGAAGGAGGGAGGGGGGAATCTGTGGTGCTTTCTGTGGTTGGTGGGTTTTTTTTTGCAGATATTCCACTCCCAACTATGCAACAATACAGGGTTTTCTTCTTCCTCCTCCTCCTCCTCTTCTTCTTCCCCTTTTTCTCCTCTTCCTCCCTTCTCCCCTTTCTCTTCCTTTTCTCCTCTTACTCTTCCTCCCTTCTCCTCCATTTCCTCTTCCTCCCTTCTCCTCTTTCTCTTCCTTTTCTCCTTTTGCTCCACTTCCTCCCTTCTCCATTTCTTCCTCCCTTCGCCACCCCTTCCTTTTTCTCTTCTCTTCCTTTTCCTCCTCTTCCTCCCTTCTCCATTTCCTCATCCTCCCTTCTCCTCCTCTTCCCTTTTCTCTTCCTCTGCCTCCCTTCCCCTCCCTTCCCCTCACATCAGAAAACCTACTGATGTGAAGTTAGGATATCGAAATGGATCCCTATTTCATAAAAACCAAAAGGGGGTCATCTTCCCTAAGGCCAAGGTGGAGGTTTGGCTCAATCCCAATTCACAATACTTTTCACCTCATCCTGGGCCAGGATTCGGAGAATGACTTGAAAGAAGAGCCTGGCTGGGGAATTCTGGGAGTTGAAGTCCTCCAGGCTTAAAATTTTGCCCCCTGGAGAATTCTGGGAGTTGAAGTCCTCCAGGCTTAAAGTTGCCAAGGTTGGAGACCCCTTGTTCTAAACAGCCTCTCTGCTGATCTCCACAACTGGGCAGCTTTGTAACAGTTTGTGTGTGTGTGTGTGTGTGTGTGTGTGTGTGTTTCACAGGTGTGCCAAGTGCTTGTCTGCCATGGTTTTGCAGGATTTATTTCCTTTGAAATCATTCCAAAGCTTTCAACCAAGCCCTTCCTGATGCAATAAACCCACCAGCCTGTGAAGGACAACTGCACACAACTGCACACGGGGAGGGGTTGTGTGTACTCAAAGACGCACAAAAGACGTCCTAAAAAGGCGGCCCAACGGAAGGCAATCAAAACTCTTTGCAATTAAAAATGAGAGAACAATCCCTATAAAAGATTGGCTGCTTTAAGAGGTGGTGGACTTCAAGTCCCAGAATTCCTAGAGGCCAGCTGGGGGAATTCTGGGAGTGGAAATCCACCCATCGTAAAGGATGCTGATTGGGGGAATTCTGGGAGTTTAGGTCCACCCATCTTAAAGCCTGGATGGCCATTGGATGCCACCAATCAAAGGGGAGGGGCCTTGCGTCCGTCCTGGCCAGTCCAGTCTGCCCCCTTTAAAGATAATTGTCTTCGTCGCTCCCGTGGTCGGCCTCCTCCTCCTCCTCCTCCTCCTCCTCTTCCTCGCCCCCTGCCAGCGCTTCGATGTCGTGGGTGATGTTGGCGATCCGCCTTCAACGAAGCCAAGCTGATCACCTTTAGCATGCTGGTCTTTTGCAGTGTCTGGATCTCCTTCCTGCCCACCTACCTGAGCACCAAAGGAAAGTCCATGGTGGCCGTGCAGGTCTTCTCCATCTTGGCCTGCAGTGCTGGACTGCTAGGCTGCATCTTCTTCCCCAAGTGCTATATTATCCTCCTGAGACCAGATCTAAACAGAAAAGAACATCTAATGACAAAAGTAGGAAACTGATAATGAGATTGTTTCTTTGACTCATGACAATTTTTGATTGATATTTCTTGTTGGTTTATATGTTTCATTTGCCACTGTTTGATATGGAACATTTAACAATTGAGTTGGAAGGAACCTTGGAGGTCTTCTATTCCAACCCCATGCTCAAGCAAGAGATCCTATACCATTTCAGACAAATGATTGTCCAGTTAAAAAAAAAAGGAGACTCATCTTTGGTTGGCCGTAGAGTCCCTGAAAATATTACTAAGTTTTGAAAAGTATTTCATACATTGCAGTAGCTGGGAATCTTGTCCTGTGCAAGTGTGCAAAGCAGAGCATCATGCTAAGCCCGGCGTTTTGTTTACATATTTTGGAATGGTACATTATGCCAATGGAGCAGTTCTCTTTCCTTAACCTGAGTTAAGAGTGATGTGTGAAGTCTCCCATATTTACCACAAACCATCCATGTGATGGCCAATGCAGTCTATTTTCACCTCCTAAGATTGAAAACTTTCTCTATGATCTGCTTTTGGATTCAGGGTCCATGGTTCTCTACCCTGGGAACATTCACAAGGGAATGCTGGGAAAGGAGATGGAAACCTTTTGGTGAGGGTTGAGCCCAGCAGCCAGAAGCATGGCTGGATTTGCATTCAGCTCCTATTTTCCCCAGTGTGGCACATTTTGATGTGTAGGAACACGGACAGCCCTGATCTTTCCTGGGGAGGGAATCCAAGGTGTGAAATCATCCAGTGACACTTTTTGTCTTGTTGGAAGAAATGTCCCTCTGGGTTCAGTTCCAAGTGGGGAAAAAGACACTGGAAAAGATGGAGGCTGCTTGGAAAGATGGTTTAATGATGGACAGGATCACATGGCTTGAGCTCCTGAACAGAAAAGGGGGATCAGAGGCTTCCAGAGGTTGGGTGAAGAAGGAAAGAGAGCGAGATGCTGAAAGTCCCGGCTTTTATGCCCTCTCTGGCCTTTGATCTTGATCGTGTATTCTGATTGGTTGTCAGACTCCCATGGGGACATGCGGGGGCAACTCTGCTGGCTGTGAGTCCACATTTGGTTGAGCATTGCTTCTTCCCAGGTGCCCTGTGGTGAGAAGGGCTAATACTATCATGCCTTAGTCCCATCATCCAGGAGCTGAAGGGGGGGGTTCTTTGTTATATAGAATAGACTGGCCTATGGTTTTTCAATGGCCCATTGACAAAGGTGGGGGCTATTAAGAGTGACTCTGCTTGCTGCCTAAAAACATGTTTCTCCATTTCTGATCCAGAGAAATATAATGCCTTTTCAATATTTCCCAGGATACTTCATTTTTCTAGGAGGGTGGTGGGTGCTACCTTCCTTCAGCCTAAAGCCAAGTTCTCCACCAGGAAAGTTTCCCATTTAGGCCCTTCTGGGTCAGCCTGAGAAGCGAACGGCAGCTGACTCCCTCTGTCTCTGCCCAAAGTCTCCCCTGGAGGATTCGGCCAAAGAGCAGGGAGGAAACTTTGAGGATCATAATTCTCCTCCTCACTGGAGATCCCTGGCTAATTCAACCAGTTCTGGGACTCAGAGTTTGCGGGGCTTTTCTCTGGAGAGAGACGGAAGGGAAACAATCCCCACAGGGCTCAAAATGAGAGGGTAGAGACGGAATTAAATCGGTCACCCAGAATTGAGAGGTTGGAAAGCTTGAAATTGGCCCAGAGGGAAGACACGGCACCTGTGGCTGAAGAAGGAGAAGCAGAAGTGGGATATTTGTTGGCCTGGAGGTTGAAGAGAAAACCCTGGGGATTATTTCATGCCTGAACATGTCACAGAACTGAAATGGCTTCCTACTGACTTAGAGCCAAAGTTTACTTCATTTTGAAAGTGAATGCTGAAGGGCTCCACCACAGAAGGTTGATGCAATATTGGTAGTCCTCGACTTGCAACCATTCGCTTAGTGACCATTCACTGAAAAAAGTGACTTATGACCATTTTTCACACTTATGACTGTTGTAGGACCCCCCATGGTCACCTGATTTACATTTGGATGCTTGACGGTTGACTCACATTTATGACGGTCTCGGAATCATGTGATCCCCTTTTGCGACATTCTGACCAACAAGAAAAGAGATTCACAACATTGTTGCTAATTTGACAACCGAAGTGATTCACTTAATGAATGTGGCAAGAAAAGTCATCAAATGGGACAAACTCTCTTAACAAATGTTTCACTTAGCAACATAAGTTTTGGGCTGAATTGTGGTCATAACTCAAGGACTACCAGTCCACAAGGACAAAACCGACCTATGTCGGATAAGACCGAGTGGCTGCTGTGCTTCCCTCCCACTAATTTGTCAAGTGTTCCATCTCTCAGGCTGGGGGGTCAAATACTACGCCCCTCAGACAGGGTCCGCAACTTGGGAGTCCTCCTGGACCCACAGCTGACTTTTGAACACCATTTGTCAGCTGTGACCAGGGGGGCATTTGCCCAGATTCGCCTGGTGCACCAGTTGCGGCCCTACCTGAACCGGGAGGCTTTCACAACAGTCACTCGTGCCCTTGTGACCTCTAGGCTGGAATACTGCAACGTGCTCTACATGGGGCTGCCCTTGAAGAGCATCCGGCGACTTCAGCTAGTCCAGAATTTTTTTTTTTCATTTTTCCCTTTATTTGTATGCCGCCCTTTTCCCTGGGGGGACTCAGGGCGGCTCACAGTTCAAAAAAAGGGGGGGGAAGGACAAACAATTTCCAACATACAGACAATACAACATATTAAAAAACACAACAGCCACACAATTCGTGTAGGGGTTAGAGTCTTAACCCCAGGCCAGCCGGGACAGCCAGATCTTTAGGGCGGCGCGGAAGGACTGGAGGGTGGTGAGGGTCCGAATCTCCACGGGGAGTTCGTTCCAGAGGGTCGGAGCAGCCACCGAGAAGGCTCTCCTCCGGGTAGTTGCCAGTCTACACTGGCTGGATGATGGAATTCGGAGGAGGCCTAATCGATGCGATCGTATCGGTCTAGTGGAGGTAATTGGCAGCAGGCGGTCTCTCAAGTACCCAACTTGGTCCTTGGTCCACTACCATGAAGGGCTTTGTAGGTGATAAGTAGCACCTTGAATCGCACCCGGAGATCAACAGGTAGCCAGTGCAGCTCGCGGAGGATAGGTGTTACGTGGGTGAACCGAGGTGCGATCGCTTGCGCGGACGCATTCTGGACCAGCTGAAGTCACCAAATGCTCTTCAAGGGCAGCTCCATGTAGAGCACATTGCAGTATTCCAGCCTAGAGGTCACAAGGGCTCGAGTGACTGTTGTGAGGGCCTCCCGGTTCAGGTAGGGACGCAACTGGTGCACCAGGCGAACCTGGGCAAATGCCCCCCTGGTCACAGCTGACAAATGATGTTCGAAAGTCAGCTGTGGGTCCAGGAGGACTCCCAAGTTGCGGCCACGCGAGCGATCGTGGGTGCACTTCGTTTCACCCACACAACACCTATCCTCCGCGAGCTGCACTGGCTACCTGTCGATCTCTGGGTGCGCTTCAAGGTGCTACTTGTCACCTACAAAGCCCTGCATGGTATTGGATCTGGGTACTTGAGAGACCGCCTACTGCCAATTACCTCCACTCGACCAATTAGATCCCATAGATTAGGCCTCCTCCGAGTTCCATCAGCCGGTCAATGTCGACTGGCAACCACGTGGAGGAGAGCCTTCTCGGTGGCAGCTCCGACCCTATGGAACGAACTCCCCATGGAGATTCATACCCTCATCACCCTCCAGACCTTCCGCATAGCCCTTAATACCTGGCTGTCCCAACAGGCCTGGGGCTAAAGACCTTAACCCCACCCGAATTGTATGAATGTTGTGCTTTTAACAATGTATTGTCTTATGTGTTTAACTTGGTTTGTCCTCCCTCCCTTTGAACTGTGAGCCGCCCTGAGTCCCCCCAGGGAAAAGGGCGGCATACAAATAAAATACCTATACCTATACCTATACCTATGTCAAAAATTAGTCATTAGAAATTTGTATAGTTAAAAATAACATCACACCTGCAGACAGAGAATGAGAGAGAGAGAAAGAGAGAGAATGAGGAAGAGAGAGAGAGAGGGAGAGAAAGGGAGGGAGAGAGAGGACGGAAAGAGGGAGAGAATGAGAAAGAGAGGGGGGAGGGACGGAGGGAGAGAGAGAGGGAGGGAGAGAAAGAGGGGGGAAGAGAGAGAGAGAGAGAATGAGAGAGGGGGGAGGGAGGGAGAGAGAGAGAGAAAAGAGCGAGATAGAGAAAGACAGCAGAAGTCACTTTTGTGGCTGTTGAAATTTCTTAACCCAGCACCACTTTCTGGATGTGTCCTAAGAGGAAGGAGTAAGGCCACCACAGAACAAAGCCCCAAGGGGTGTATCTGTGATTCCTCACAAATATGCTTTTCTCCAGCCACCCTTCCATACATGGAAGAAATTCAGGGTCCCAAGAGGAGAAGTTCCTTCTCACTGTTATTATTCCTATACCGGCCTTGATATCTCTCCTCCTACATCTCCCCTGACTGTCTTTGATGTAAACATCAGACTGAAGCAACATGGAAGGGATCTTGCATTAGAAAAGGATAAAGACCACAGGCTCTGCTCTCTGTGGCTCAAGTGATGGGAGAGGCAGGAGCTGTCCTCTTGAACGTACTTTCTCTCTCTTCCAAGGGAATCTTGGTTTCTCTCTGTTTGAATCTGGAAAGCCACTGGATACTCCATCCTGAGAAAATGCTTCCAATTCTTCTTTAGAAACAGGAAGGAGATTGATTCAGTCCTGTGAATTATGGACCTCCTGCTTCTGCTTCTGATGCTGCTGGTGTCCCAGCCTGTCTCTGGGAAACTGAGAATGAAGTGCCCCCTGAATTTGGACAGCCAGGATGGGTGGAAGCCATGGAGCTATTATGGGCCAGGAGGTCTTCTCATTGGTATAATCATCTCTGTATCACTAATAACACATACAACGTTTCCTTTCAATGTGGCTCCTTCTATTCAGCAACGGTTGTAAGTCATTCACTGTGATGGAGTTTCATTCCCTCCATTTGCAGTTCTAACATTCTTTTTTCTTTCTTATTTTACTTTACTGTAATGCAGGACCTGACTAATTTCTTGAATCCTTTTGAATTTCACAGCCTCTCACTTTTTATTTTATTATCTGAAAGAGGCTCGAATCCAAACATAAGGAAAAGAAAACCTGAAAGAAGTCCACATTATTTTCCTCTCCCTGTTCATTCCTAAATCCATGACTTGAATACAGTAGAACCTCTGGTCACAAACGCTTCTGTCCATCACCAAATCGGGTTTCTTTTGTAAGCGCCAATTTTCCTGCTGTTTGTGGCCGCTGAGTTAATTTGTTGTAGTTTTCCCTGCCCAGCTCATTTCCATATTTTATATAATCTCTCATTGATATTCTGTGCCTGGTTTTTATAGGAATAATTTGTTTTTAGAAGAACTTTTCTGGATCTCTCATCAAAAATTATCTTCCATTTATGAGTGTTCTACTTTAATGAGGATTCTGCAAACTCTTACTGGGCTGATGAAAATTAGTGCATCTACAAATAATTATGTATGCCTTTTTATTTTCTTTTGCGTATGTCTTATTTTTAATCCTTTTGGGAAACTATCTCTATCCGATCATCTCAATACTCACAAATATTAAAGTGATGGGTCACTATAATTTACCTCAGGTTTTGGATCAATACTGGCTTAATTCTCAGTTAGCTTGTGGAGAAGAAAAAGGATTAAATAGAGAGAAGTATTTAGTATTTGCTGTTGATGGTGTGAATGTTGACATGAACTTGGTTTTACAGCAAGTATCTTTATGAAAACGAAAAAATGATTTTCAATGTTGAAATGGTTAACAAAGAATACCTGCTCAATCTCACACTTGGCTACAACATCCATGACAACTATTCGAACACACTTGGAACTTCAAATGCCTTGCTGGACGTTCTCTCTACTGGAGAAGCCAATGTTCCCAATTACAGCTGTGGAAGGAAGGACAACCTTTTGGCTCTTCTTGATGGAGCTGGTGAGAACATCTCCATCCAGATGTCAACATTAGCAGACCCCTACAAAGTCCCACAGGTTTGTGTTTGCATTTCTGTATTTGATAAAGCAAGTGGGGTGTTTTGTTTGTGAGGAATAGATCCAGCCATGTCTTCTCTATGGAATTCAAGAGCTGGTTTTCACCATGACATTTGTAGGTGTCATGACTAGGGATTGGGATATACAGTGAGGGGGGGAGCAATGATCCAAAGAATCATATCTTCTCATGACCCCATCCTCATTGCTTTGAGGACTTCTGCTGCATAATTGTGAAGGTGAGGAGAAGCTCTGTGTTCAATCAAAGGATCTTCTGTACAATTAGAAGTCCAGCACTAACAGAAAGCTCACTTTTAAAAATATGATCTTATTCAAAATAATGGTATTCTCCATCACAAACAAATCCAAGATTTATAAACAGAGCCTCACGGGATTATCTTTTCTACTGTGGTTAAATCTGTATGTATTATGGACCTGTAAGACCCACTAACATTAATTAACCATTTTACAAAAAACTACAAATACATTAGCAATACTGTTAATTATATTTTAACCTGAAATGCTCATGATCAAATTCGTCATAAAAGATTTGAAGAACAACATTGCCAACTGAACAATTCAAGAAATAATCCAACTGCTGGGACCCTCTATTGGCAACTTCATTTACGCATATAAATAATATCTGCCATGCCCATATGGGACAAACATAATTCCGATAGATAAACACAGGGAATAAAAAGCACCCTCGCAATTCCAGGCCCATATATCTAACAGACATGGTGAATAAATAATATATTAATAATATTCAAGGGGAAGCTGGTATAAAATATATACCAGCTTCCCCTTGAATAATGAAAAGTGCATTCCTTGTAGAAGAACCAGATTTGACCCAGTAGTATTGACAATTGTGTCGTCTTGAACAATCTAACTCTAAAAATATCAATCTGAGGAAATAATGTTTTGCTGCTTTTAGAGTATTTGCTACAACAAAGTAAGAATCATAGAAGAAACTGTTTGCCCTTAAAATGGAACTCAGAATGTTGACCCTGCTCAACGCCCTCTCTACAAGCACTGACCATGGGAACCATTAATCAATTGAATAGGTCAGACTAGAAAATCTCCAAGATCCCTCCTATCCCAATTATTCCATGTTCTTTGTTGATTTGTCATAGGTGTGATTTGGGCTCAATGGAGCCCTGAGAAGTAGGACTGATTCCCACCCGAAATTAAGACAAGGGAGCTGCCTATGTGACATTTGGGTTTCATATACTGTTAATAAGACTTGGCTTCTATTCTCATAAGACTTATCTGATTATTGATAAGAAAATGAAAAGTTAGGGTCTTTGGAAAACGACATATTGCCATACAGGGCTATAAGATGATGAGCCAATAAAGAATCTTCACACCTTTCCTTACCTTGGGTATTTCTCTCTGTGACTGGATCTTGGCTCCCTCAACATCAAATCATTTAGACCAAAGGGACAAGTGAAAGCACTGTTAAAAGAATTTTTAATAAATCATAGCGATGGAGCCTTGTTAGCCTGAATGATTAAAGTACAAAAGGCCAAAGTTACCACCATGCATTCACATTGAGCTGAAGTTTGGGATTTAATTTATACCACTACTTGAACTAATTTGATCCCATCCCATGAGAAGTATCTTGTGGGTGGATAAAAGGACTTCAGCTGCTCCCTTCGGAGCTGAATTGGGGATTTCTACAATTTATAAAATTAAAGCATACTATTGTTTTTTGTAAAATTAATGGTATGGAAAGTGACACAGCCTTCTAAAAAAAATCTGTTAGAACAAATAAATTTAAAATTAAAAGTTCTTGAATTCTACAACTGGCAAATCATATTAGGAACTCTGGTCTCTCTATCTTTATGCAATTGAAGAAAAAACTAAAAAAAATTAGCTGCACTAAGAATCCAAGATCTTCAAAACAAAGAAAGACATAGCCATCTTCAGTAAGGTTGGCACATTGAAATGCAGTAGCTGCTTCCAAATTGACAAGTATTGAGTTGAATCTTCCAGTGAATATACTTGTTTTTATGGAGCTCCAGATAGAGAAGATGTAATTGACATTGAATGTCAATTATATAAAAAAGAGGGAAATATTACATATACTTACAGCAGCAAGGATCGCTTTCGCCCAGAAGTGGAAAAATAAACTAACCCCAAATGAAGATGAAATAATAAGAAAAATTATGGACTGCCCCGAAATGGATAAATTAACGAAAGAAATACAGGGAAAAGAAGAATCAGAATTTTATCGGATATGGGATAATTGGTATAGTTGGATGGAACAAAGGAATAAAATGAAAAAAATGGAATAACACTCAAAAATAATAATTATGAGTAAAACAAGGGGGCCAAGATTTGTGAATTCAAATCAGGATGATAGCTGGAAAATAGACTGTAGAATCCTAAAGAAAAAAGGAAAGGATATGAAACAAAGTTGGGTGTGTGGAAATATCATCCCCAAGAAAACATGAACTGGGATCTGAAAGAGACACCTATGACAACAGAAAAAGAAAGGAAGGGAAGAAGGAAGGAAAGAAGGGGAGGAAGGAAGTAGAGAATGGAGGGACGAAGGAAAGGAGTGGAGGGTAGAAGACAGAGAAAGAGAAGGAGAGAAAGTAGGAGAGGAAGAAGAAGTGTGGAGGAGAGGTAAGGGAAGAAGAAAGAGGTAAGGGAAGGTGGGTAGAAGGGAGAGAAAAAGAAGAAGAGGACGGAGGAAGGGAAAGAAAGAGAAGGAGAAAAGATAGGAAGGAGAAGAAAAAGGGTAGGAGTAGGGAAGAGGTAAGGGAAGGAAGAAGAGGACGGAGACGAGGAAAGAAGGAAGTAGAGAAGGAAGGGAGGGAGAAAACAAAAGAAAGAGAAAACGAGGTGGTGTCTTAGCAGGTGCGAAGGATGGTAAACAAAGCATTTTAAACAATACCTTATAACCTTCCAAATGGAATAATAATAATCATATAAGAATGGCAAAGAAAAAGAATAATTATGTGAATGTATATCCATAACTGTATGTAAGAGAATAAATGACAGTAAAAATATAAAGAATAATATAGGTAAATAATATTTGGTCATAAGTAGCTAAGTTTAAATAAATAAAGAAATGTACATAAAAAATGAAAAAAAAGAGGGAAATTGATATCTTGGACTGCATTTTAGAGAAACAATCTATTGTGACCCTAATATTAAAGCAATATATTTCATGTGTGGTCAGAATTCAGAAATTATATATAATATAGCCATTTTTGGTGGAAATTAATTCAGCTGAAATCTTCTTATGTACTTTGATTGCAGTAAATCCTGGAGATGATACAAAATACTATTTTTATTCTTTATGCTTATTCTATTCTACTTAATGTTTTAAATTGTATTTTTATATATGAGATTGTTAATGTTCTGAGCTTTATATTCTGTATCTTGATATGTCCTACTGACTAATCAACAATGAATTGTTCTAATATGTGCATGAGAAAAAAGCTGAGTTTGTTAAAAACTAAAAAATTGGACTTGATAAACCCCAAATATAACACAAAATTCTTCACTGCTTTTTCAGATCAGTCAGAGGAGTGCTTCAGAGGTTATGAGTGATAAAAGTCAATTCCCTTTTTTCCATCCGATGTTCCCCCCAGAAGGGTTCCAGTACCCCGCAATTGTCCCACTGCTCCTCCATTTCGAATGGACCCTGATTGGTCTCTTTGCTCCAAACACAGAGAAGGGAGAGCATTTCATGAAAACTTTTACTCCTATGCTTGTCAAGAATAGAATTTGTGTTGTTATATCACAACATTTCTCAGCCACTGGATACACAGCAACCCTCAGGGATGCCCTCTCTAAGTGGAGACAAGTCAATGTCCTTGTTCACTTCATGGAATATGAGCCTCCCTTTGACAGAATTCTTCCTTTCCATTCAATATTTGAAAGTTTGCCAGGACCCATTGAAGGCAAAGTCTGGATCACGACAGCGGTTGGAGGATATTCAATGGGAAAGGACTGGCGTCTCAAGTACGTCCACAGTATTTGGACCTTTCCTCTTCAATGGCAAAAAGATGATGCCTATAAAAAAACTTTCTATGTGGAACGTGAATTTCAAGCTAAGTGTTTTCACTGTTCTTTTTCAAAATACGTCTTTTCTGTCAAAGGCCGAAGGAGATGCACCCAGAAAGCCCCACTGGACACCCAAGAGAAAAAGAATAAGATCCGGATCACAAATACAGGTGCTTTTTACAGTGCCATTAAGATCGTGGCTCATGCCTTAAATGCTGCATCCAAGTCCAAGAGGAGAAGGGAGAAGGGAGAAGAGAGGTTGGGGGCTCCAAGGCTGCTCCCACGGGAGGTAAGGGGTCCCAACAAGGATCCATCAAACTATAAATTCCTTTCAGGGTCTTTGGGGCTCTCTGATCTTAGTTGTTTGAGATCTTAAGCTCCTGTATAAAACCTTATTGTACTTACTGGAAGAGAGCTGTTTTTTCCCTTCTACAACCAAGATGTTTTCTATATTTGAAAAAGTGTTCCAAAACTCCTGATTTTTAGCTCATGTAAACCAACATGGCTCTTCTCCTTGTTCTCTTTCTTCAAGGCTAAAAACTGATCTCTTCCTCCGGTTCTTTGTCCTTGCCTAAAGCTGATGAAAATTCTGAGCAATATCTTCTCTAAATGTGGTGCCTGTTAGGAAACTTGGTATGAATCCAATGAATGATTCAGAACATTATCAAATTAGTAATATGTTTATTATCAAATCATTAAAACGTTACTATTACTTTATTATAATCAGCAACCAATCTACATATAGAATAATATTTAAAAACTACAAATGAAATCTTAAAAGAAAGATGTAGACTGTGGTTGTCATTCATTTCTGTTATACAAAATGCAATGATATATCAAGTCCTAGGTGCTAAAAAATTTGTTTCTAACTGGATTTTATGTATGCACCTCTCTCTATCTCAAACTCATATTTTTATTTTCTGAAAGCTGGGAATTTCTAAAGAAGATAAAAATAACTTTGTTGAAGCATTGCTATAATTTGAACATTGGGCACTATCTAATAAAATGAAATTCAATGGTGAAAAGAGTAAGGTTGTACATTTAGGCAAGAAAAACGAAATGCACACGTTCAGTATAGGTGGTGCCTTGCTCAATAGTAGTAACTGTGAGGGGGATCTTGGAATCCTAGTGGACAACCATTCAAATATTAGCCAGCCATGTGCAGCAGCTGCCAAAAAAGCCAACACAGATCTAGGCTACATAAACAAAGGGATTAGAATCAAGATGACATGGTTAATACCACTTAATAATGCCTTGATACGGCCACACCTGGAATCCTGCATTCAGTTTTGGTCGTCATGATGTAGAAAAGATGTGGAGACTCTGGAAAGAGTGCAGAGAAGAGCAATAAAGATGATTAGGGGACTGGAGTATAAAACATATGAAGAATGGTTGCAAGAACTGGGTATGTCTAGTTTTAAAAAAAGAAGAACTAGGGGAGACATGATATCAGTGTTCCAATGTCTCAGGGGTTGCCACAAAGAAGAGGGAATCAAACTATTCTACAAGGCACCTGAGGGTAGAACAAGAAGCAATGGGTGGAAACTAATCAAGGAGAGAAGCAACTTAGAACTCAGAAGAAATTTCCAATTTAAACAATTTCCAATTAAAACAATTAATCAGTTGGACAGAAGTTGCCTCCAGAAGTTGTGAACGCCCCAACACTGGAAGTCTTTAAGAAGATGTTGGATAGCCATTTCTCTGAAATGGTATAGGTTTTCCTGCCTAGGCAGGGGGTTGGACTAGAAGACCTCCAAGGTCCCAGCTGTCCTATTGTAAATTTCTGCATTGCAAAATCATGATTTATCTACTTCATTTTTTAATGAAAATATCAAAGAAGCAATGACTAAGATCTATGTTTTTATAACTCCCTAATTTTATAAGTAAGGTTAAAATTTATTTGAGTACAATTTTAAAAACAGTTGTATCCACTTCATCAACATGCCAGCCAGAGCTCAATTAAATAGATCCCCATTCACCACACCAGGAAGGATTTGGTTGATTCTTTGCTAAAATCAAGTTATACCAAATCAAGTTATAGCATTCACACAGTATAATAAGGAAGTGTGATGATACATGGGAATAAATTTGGAGGATGAGAGAAAGAGATGCTGCAAAGGGAAGGATTGGATAAGATGTGGGGGAGGAAACCAGCAGCTGCATAACAGGCAGAAAAAGAAACTCAGATAAGTTCTCTCAAAAGACTTCATTAAAGATTTGGATCTCTCCATTGTTAATATAGTCTTACAAAAAAGTAGAGTTAGTTCATCTGATCATTCCCCCCCTGCTCTACTTGAATGAAGATTAGCCTTTCAACTATTTATAATACAATACAATACAATACAATGCAATTCAATACAATACAATAATAGAATAGCAGAGTTGGAAGGGACCTTGGAGGTCTGTTAGTCCAACCCCCTGCCTAGGCAGGAAACCCCATACCATTTCAGACAAATGGCTATCCAACATCTTCTTAAAGACTTCCAGTGTTGGGGCATTCACAACTTCTGGAGGCAACTTCTGTTCCACTGATTAATTGTTCCAACTGTCAGGAAATTTATCCTCATTTTCTTAACAAATCCTTGCTTTCTGGTAATCACCCCACTACTTTCAAGGAGTTTAGAATATTCTAATTATTTGTATTTTTTCTTCAATTGATTTGTGACCTTTCCTAAAATGTACCCTATAATTGACAATTTTTGTCAATTGCATTTTCAACGTTTCAAGTAATGCACCCAGGAAAGTAGAACTCCGAGCAAGTAGATTTCTGAAAGAACCATTTATTGGATATACGTATCATATTGATACAATGGTAAAAGCTGACTCTAAAAGGTCCCATGATATTCACCTAATTAAAAAATGAAAGTTCCCCCTGAACTCCAAGACATCAGTCACATTGTCCAATAAAGGTGCTAGCAGGTCGCTTGGTTACTCCACTCCTCCTCTCTAAGCCACCCGTTGGAATGACCTTGGTTCCCACAGGAAAACTTTTTTCTTTTGATGGCAAAACCCCAGCTATCTAGTTTCCCCCCTCCCTGTCCCCTCTTCTGCCTTGTGGCAACCACGAAACCAAAAATATGGCCTCAGCCAGGTTCACTTCAAGGTTGATATATCTTCTCACTATACTTTTGGTCAATTATACTAAGTGATTGAGAATTAATACTGAAACTTTGTTCTTGAGTTTTGAAAATGAGGCAACACTTGTTCTCCCAACTCCCAATATTTAGATGTTAAACAACTACAGAAGAGAGATTCACGTGTGAAAAATTCACATGAGGAAGGAGAAAAATTCAAGATTTCTGCTTTTAAAATTTCTGGATGTTTCCTTTTTAGTTCCATCCTTTCCTAAAGAAGAAGGAATTGTACAATCTTTCCCTGTTTAAACTCTACTTGGATCAAAATGGAGACGTAGCAGCAGATCTGAGTATCGTTAGTAGGGTAATTCTGCCCAAGGAGGATCCCATCAACAAGTATTTGGGGAGGTTTGAAACACGGAGAGTTATAATCAACCAAGATGCTTTGTCACAGCTAAAGTTGCTCAACAAGGTGGGGAAAATATTGATGTCTTTTCTTCATTTTTCCAAAGAATTAGGAGCCTTTTCAAGTGGGGTAAACCTAGTCAAAAAAGTGGGTAACCTGCACTGAGAATTGAATGTGGGAGTAAAACTTTTATTATTTTCTTAGACAGATAGGGAGGATTCTCTTCTATTGACCAAAGTATCCTTCAGATGCTACAATGCTGAATACTGTTATAAGCTGATTCAGCTATATCTCAAATAAGATTTGGGGTGATTATTATTTAGGACATAAATCATTGCCAATTTTGCAATTTATCACCCTAAAACTGGTGAGAGAGGGCCTGATATGCTAAACAACCTGACTTTAATAGCTTCAGGTTCTCTTGTTCCTTGTCTTCAAATATTAGAGATGAAGGCAATTCTGTTAACCAGAGCCTGACTTCAGGTTTGGACTGAATCCAATGAAATGGAATCAAGTTTGGATGGAAGTTTTGTTGGTCCAATTGGGAAATAACAGAAAAAAGGAGTTGGAAGGGGCCTTGTAGGTCATCTAGTCCAGAGGTACTATTCAGCGGGTTCTGACCAGTTCTGGAGAACTGGTAGTGGAAATTTTGAGTAGTTTGGAGAATCAGTGAATACTGCCTGTGACTGGCCCCACGCCCATCTATTCTCTGCCTCCCGAGTCCCAGCTGATTGGGAGGAAATGGGGATTTTGCCACAATCTTCCCCTACCACGTCCACCAAGCCACACCCATAGAACCGGTAGTAATTTTTTAAAATCCCACCACTGATCAACTCCCCTCTAAAGCAGGAGAGCCTACACCATTTCTGACAGGTGGTAGTCGAACCTCTTCTTGAAAGCTTCCAGTGATGAAGCTCCCACTACTTCTGAAGGCAACTTCTGTTCCAGTGGTTGATTTCTCTCACGGTCAGAATGTTCCTCCTTATTTCCAGGCTGAATCTCTCCTTGGTCAGTTTCCATCCATTACTCCTTGTCTGGCCTTCAGGTCTTTTGGAAAATAGCTTGACCCCTTCCTCCTCTCTGTGCAGCTGCTTAAATATGATCCTTCTCTTCACTAGACTAGCCAGCACCAGTTCCTGCAACCGTACATTGTACGTTTGAGCCTCCAGCCCCCTAATCATCTTAGTTACGCTTCTCTTCACTCTTTCTAGAGTCTCACAATCATTTTTACAGTGTGATGACCAAAACTAGATGCAGGATTCTAGGTGTGCTCTTACTAAGTCTTTGCAGAGTGGTAATGTACCTCACGGGATCTTGACTGAATCCCCCATTGCCTGGTTAGAGTCGGGGTCTCCTAAAATTGCAGACTCATAATCTGTGCCATTTTTTAATGATCTGACACCATAGTTATACATCTCTCTCTCTTTAACTCCAGTGGGATAGTGGAATTTAGGAAGGAGGTCCAAGGCTTTCAGTTCACATGAAATAATAGTGACTGGTCTGATGTGAGCTTATTTCTCCATTGGTTGATTAAATTTATTTGCTGCCCATTTTACCATGATAATGGCTTGGAAACTGGAGTACTCAAGACTCACTTTGGTGCAAAAGAATCCTGATATCAGAAGTAATAAGGGACAATTTCAATGGAAACATTCCTTAAATTTGAGCTTTGGCTTTTAAGAGTGCACTATAGTTTTAGAAATTAATCAGTTTTAGTTCACCAGCATGGTAGCCATATAAATTGAACAAATAGATATACAAATAAAGAGCAAATCCTTGAAGGTTTTCAGTCCTTGTCTGTAAGGAATTCTTCCTCTGTATCTTAAGTGGGGGATAGTTTTGGATTGCTTTCAAAGGGAAGCAACTTTGCAAAGTTTTATGGAATTCAGAAAAGAGCCTTTCCAGTTCCTACTGCTCAGGTGTTTCTTTCTTCATCACAGTTTTATCCTAATAAACCTAATGGAATAAATGTTTAAATCTTTTACAGCAAAGTTTACTTTAAAATGAGGGATCTTATTCAGTGGTGTATTCTAAACATTTTCCCTACCGCTTCTGTGGGCGTGGCTTGGTGGTCATGTGACCGGGTGGGCGTGGCCAAGTCAACATCCCTTCTTTGCCCTTATGACCTACAAAAAGAAAATGTACCAATTATTTCAGGGCCTTTAATACAGGGCGGGGCATAACCTTTTCCTAGGGGGTCACAGCAAGATCGACAGCAGTTTACAACTTCCGCGACACCTCATTTTAAAGCCCATAAAAAACTGAATTGAATGAGCTATTAAATGTTAAATTTGCTTTAAGAATGGCTGGAAAATACGATTCGGAAGAACAAAGGATCATTGACAGAATAAAATGCATTGCCTTTCGAGAGGCTCGCGATGCTGGAGCGACGTTTATCAATCGAAAATGGATTGCAAACAAATTGAAACGTCATCCGGATTGGGTTACTGATAATTGGAACAAAACAGCCCAAGAATGTTTCACAAAATTTGGAGAAGGGCGTCCTCTGCAACTGTCCCAAGAAAGCAAAGCCATCATTGCAACTGGCAGTCGCAAACAACGAAAAGGAAACCGAAAAGTGGCCCAAGAAATCCTTCAAATTCGTGGAAAACGAGTTGATCAAAGGACAATCGGCCGATATCGAGAACGAGAAGGTTTGAAGCCATTCCACGTCATTTGCAAACCATTGAAAACTCAAACACACGTTCAAGATCGGCTTTGGTTGTGCGATTGGTTGTCTGAATGGACCGAGGAAGATTTTCTTCATTTGGCGCCATCTGACGAATTCTTCGTTTATGCCATTCGAAAACCGAATTTCCAGAACGATCGAATTTGGGCTAAAGACGTCGACGACATCGCCAAACATGAACGATATCGACAAATCGTTCGCAATCCGACTTGCATCGGGATTTTCGTCATTTTCACAGCCAAGAAACTGCATTGGGTTTTGAAGGATAAAGGGGAATCCTGGGATGGCAGTTATTTCCGTGAGAAAATTTTATTGGAGAATGTCATTCCATTTCTCAGTGATCCAGACAATGTCTTGGTGGTTGGTGAGGCTGTCTTTCTTCATGACAAAGCTCCTTGCATGCGTGCAAATGCGACTCAGCAATTGTTAAAGGAAAACAATGTCGAATTTTGGGGCAATGACGTCTGGCCGGGAAATTCGCCAGATCTCAATCCGGCAGAGAACATTGGGGACATAATTAAGGATGAAGTGGAAGCTCTGATGATTCAGGAGCAAGGTCAAAATCGATATTCGGTTGAAACTTTGAGAATGAATTTGGAAACTATGTTGAAAAATCTGGAAAATCGAACGGAACTGTTTGAAGATTTGTTGTGTTCTTATCCACCTCGTTTGAATGCTGTTCGAAGGGCTAATGGTGGTCATACTGACTATTAAATCGTGTCAATAAACTCAGTTTTTGATGGGCTTTCGAATGGTGTATGAATTATTTGTGTTGTTATTACAAGTGTTGCTGTGACCCCCTAGGAAAAGGTTATGCTCCGCCCTGTACTTAAATAAGAATAATGAAGAATTCTTAAGTAAGAATACTTACAGAAGAGCCATAAAGGTTTGTTGCCTTTTCATCCTTGCTGGTAAAGGCTGCTACTGCAAAAGGAGGAAGAAGAGCTTTGTTAGCTGAGGGCCAGTGATGGGAGCAGTACAGAAGCACACAAAACACACACTAGTTTTAACACAAAAGCAGCAAAATGCAGAAGCAGCTGAACCTCACACAAAACAGCCCCTGCCACAAGCAGCAAACTCAGAGAGCCACAGAGGGCTCAAAACGAAACTTTCACACTTTACACAAAAACAACACAAAAGCAACACAACGGGCTCACAGATAAATCAGAAGCAGCTGCACCTCACACAAAAGAGCTCCTTCCACAAGCAGGAAACTCACAGAGTTTCCACAAAGGGCTCAAAAAGCAACTTTCACACTTTACACAAAAACAGCACCATTGACCCACAACATTGTGCAACTCACACACAATGCAAAAGCAGCTGTACCTCACAGAAACTGGCCCCTGCAACAGATGGATTAACAGAGTTGGAAGGGACCTTGCCGGTCATCTAGTCCAACCCCCCGCCCAAGCAGAATGGCAAAAGCACACAGAATGGCCCCTGCCACAAGCAGGAATCTCACAAAGCCACAAAGAGCTCAAAGAAGAACTTTCACACTTAACAAAAACACAATGCCATTGTGCAACTCTTACACAATGTAAAAGCACACAAAGTGTCCACTGCAACAACAGGCAGGGGAATCACAGTCACAGAGAACTCACAATACTCACTATCACAGGCACAAAATGTCACATACCCCACTTACTTACCCAATTGAAGGCAGAAGGCAGATTCAGTTTCTAGCCAAAGAGATGGATTGCAGGCAGAAAGCCGGGGATTTCAAATGCAGAAACAGGAAGGCAGCTCCGAATTCGGTCTGGAGAGCGAAGGTAAGCAAGCTGGAGGCTGGGGGGAAAGTTGGTAGCTAGCCAGGCGGTTTTGCCAGGCCAGGCAGGGGAGCCAGGGGACCCTGGGGGGGGGGGCACTCTAGCCTGCAACTGGCAATGCTTAACTTTTTGAGCGGGGGGCTGTCCGCGAGGCTTCTTGGAAGTTCTAGGAGAGGCTTCAGATCCAGCAGGGGTCGGGGAACCGAGTAGCTATGGTTCGTGAGCGATCGGGTGATCGGGCAAGCAGCGATCGGGCGACCGGTCGAGGGAGGGTCCACCAGGCACTTTTACCCCCGGTTCGGAGAACCATGGCCTATCATCGCAACCAGTTTGAGCGAACCGGGCCGAACCGGGAGGATTTCACCCCTGATCTTATTTCAAAATCATTCTTATATGAAGAATAGAGGAATGCATTTTAATTCCATTGTTGGCGGAACCCCCTGGTTGTCACTTGATGCTTGAATCTTTTCTCAATTTCATCCCGTCAGACTTTGTTAAGTAGAAAGGTACATTTTTTGCTATCTGATACGTCCCAAGAAAAAAAGGAGTAATTAAATGAGGAATCTGCCTGCAATTGTATCTCCTGCAACCATTTGGAAGTTTCTAGAGATTTCGTATTGGCCTAAGTGTAGCCTAGAGAATATTTGGGAAATGTCCATGTCTACCTTCACATTACATGAATGATGAACCTCAACATATTTTCTTTGGCATTTCTCCTTTCTCTTCTCAGTCTCCGCCTCAGTCCAAATGTGTGGAAAAATGTCAGCCTGGATTTGTCATGAAGGCTCGAGAAGGAGAGCCAGTTTGCTGCTACGACTGCGTTCCTTGTCCAGAGGGGACCATCTCCACTCAGGAAGGTGGGTGACGATATGCATTTTAAAGAGAAATGTAAGTTTGATGGTTTTGTTCTTTACTTCCATAATGGGAGAGCTAAGAAAAAGACTTTGAAGGATGAGGTAGGAAGAAGGATGTTGTGAATTGATTAGGAAATCTCTCTTTTATTTGCCAATTTGGATGTATCCTTCCATATTTATCTTTCTTAGAAATATATGAATTCTTTTTAATTTGAGGAATGGTTTTAGTTCAATGGGCTTTGCTCACCCAAATCCATCACCCAATTACAAGCAAAAAGATTCATCAATCATACATTTAATCAGCTAATCTTTATTAAGATCACAAATCCTAATAAGCTGAAATATCTAATTGGGAGGAACAATTGAGGGAGAGATTTTGGGCTGAAGGAACAATGAAAACCAAACAGATGTCTCATCATAAAATCATCAAGTGGACATTTCCTTCCATCCTGTTCTAATCTTTCCAATTTTCTTATATTGTTAAATATTGAGATACAAACAGTTATAACACCAACAAAAAATGGAATATAGTCCTGCTTTTGAAAAGGACAAAAAGTCTAACATGCTGTGTTAGGATTAAAAAGAACAGAAAGTGTGAGGGGGAGAACTAATAAAAAATCAATCTACTTAATATCCATTGATACTAATGTTGAACTCATTCTCCATTTAAAATTGTTGCCCAAATCTAGAAATTGGATTCAGTTCCTCTTCTTGAATTATTTCATAAATTAATCTTTCTTAAGATCTTTTTATTTTCAAATTTATTTATCAAATTCATATGGCTCTCTATTTCACACAAAGAGACCCTTGTTGGTATACAATTAAAGCAATAATTAAAAATTAAAACAATGAGAAATAAACTCCAAGAAAGTAAGAGAGGAATGGATGAAGATGCTATGAACAATGCAACCAGCACGCAGGGCTCTGTTACCAGGTGATTCCCAGGGCTATTGACAGAATCACATTTTCAGGAATTTCTAGAAGGCTTTACAGCTTGGAGATACTCACTAATCCAGGGTAGTCAATGAGTTTAAACTGGAAGATGCTGTATAATCTCCCCTGAAGTAGGCAGTGTTGCAACCCTTCTCAAGAGGCTCTCCATGGATCCAACCATGTTAGACAACCTTTACCCCGTGTCCAGGATTTTTACAGCAATTGATTGAGAGCATAGTTGGTGGATCAATTATCAGTAACTGAGTTTAAATATTCCTGGTAGGAAACCTATGTACAGCATCTGTCAACAATTAAAATTAAAACAAACAAACAAATAACTAAGTAACTAACTTAAAGTAAAGTCAGTGAAATATAAGAAACTGGAGGATTTCACCTCAGAGAAGGGAGTTTTGTGGCACCAGATATTTCTTCTTTAAATTTTATTTTCTTCTTGTTCTTGTTTTTATAGTTTTATACACTGGGGATTTTTTGTCTGGAGTGTATATACAATTTATTAAGGTTTTCCCATCTTTCAGTATCACATCTCACCCAAAGGTTTTATTGAAATTTGAAAGAATATAAAATAAATATTACTTTGTTTTTTTAGATACTGAAAAATGCACCAAATGTCCAGATAATCAACATCCAATCAAGAACCGAATTCAATGTGTCCCAAAAAGAATAACCTTCCTGTCCTATGATGAATATCTGGGCATCATCCTCATCTCCTTTGCCCTACTCTTGTTCCTAACCACAGTGTTCATTTTAATCCTATTCCTTCAACACCTGGAAACTCCCATTGTCAAAGCCAACAACCGGGACCTCTCCTTCATCCTCCTGAACTCTCTCCTGCTTTGCTTTTTGACCCCCTTTCTCTTCATTGGGCAACCAAGGAAAGCCACCTGTCTTCTCCGACAAACCATGTTCAGCATTGTCTTCTCAGTAGCCGTGTCTTCCGTGTTGGCCAAAACCATCACGGTGGTGCTGGCCTTCCTGGCCTCAAAACCAGGGAACAGGGTGAGAAGATGGTTGGGGAAGAGTTTGGCCAACTCCATTATTCTTTGTTCTTCTGGTGTCCAAATTTTCATTTGTGCCATGTGGCTGGGAGTTTCTCCCCCATTCCCTGACTCTGACCTGCACTCCCAGCCTGGAGAGATCATCCTTCAATGCAACGAAGGCTCCATCACCATGTTTTATGTTGTCCTTGGCTACATGGGTTTCCTAGCTGTCGTTTGCTTCATGGTGGCTTTCTTGGCTAGGAACCTGCCTGGGGCCTTCAACGAAGCCAAGCTGATCACCTTTAGCATGCTGGTCTTTTGCAGTGTCTGGATCTCCTTTCTGCCCACCTACCTGAGCACCAAAGGAAAGTCCATGGTGGCCGTGCAGGTCTTCTCCATCTTGGCCTCTGGTGCTGGGCTGTTGGGTTGCATCTTCATCCCCAAGTGTTACATTATCCTCCTGAGGCCAGATCTAAACACTAAGGAACGTCTAATGATAAAAGTAGGGAACTGAAAACTAAATGGTTTTTAACACTCATAACATTTGATTACGGACTGTAATTGTTGTTGGTTTATATGCTTTGTTTGCCTGTCAGCTTCTGCCTTGCTGTTGCTTCAGCTGCCATGAAACGGGAAGGGGGGGGGCGTGTATTTGGGAGGGGTTAATTAATGTGCTGGAGGAATGTTCTAGGATGTACCAGTCGTTGGGACTGCGCATGCGTATGTGTTTCCCGCCTGCATCAACGGCCTACACATTCCATCGTTGGCCTGTCTTTTTGAAGTTATCTCACACCTGACATTTGAAGGACTTATGATTGGACTGCAGCTTTGATCCTAAGGGGGGGGAACGGGCTATCCTGTATATCAATTGCTTTCGCGCCATATTAATCAGACTTTGCTTTGCTACTGCTCGCTTACCATTTATAATTAGTAAAAGTACTTTGATTTCCAACCCATGGAGTCTCTTAGTTTTCTTTCCTAATTATGGAATGGAGTGGGCCTGACAAGAAGCAAAGTCTCATTAATAACCCTTTCCAGGAGGTTTACGTCTTCCGAGAAGGGAAATAATGTCTTCTCCGATCAGAGAGGAGGAGGGCGCCGTTGGAGGAGCGGATTCCAGTGAACTAGGACCTCCCGACCTTTCTTTACACGAGCCCAGCCCGCCTGACCGACCCTGGCACGAAGATTTATTTCAACTGCAAATTTCCAGCCAACCTGAACCTTCCCCCCCACCCCGATGGTCAACTTCGGTGGGACAAAAAGAGATAGAGACAAGTTGGAATGCTGGTCTCACCCAAAGACCACCCCGACAAACTTCGCTGGAGCCGGGTGCCGTGAGAAAACCCCAGGCGAGTGAGTTCCCTGACTATTGGAGCCAAAGGTACTTTGGGGAGAGAAGAGGGGGCGATGAAGGAGAATGGAGAAGTTATGAGCACCAGGGGCACGTGAGAAAACCCCAGCGGAGTGAATTACCTGATTATTGGGGTCAAACATATTTGGAGGAGAGAAGGGGGGAGGAGGAAAGAGACTGGAGAAATTGGCAACATTACCCACGCCAGGCATCTCCCCCCCCCCCTCGGCCCGCGTCACCCCCTGCGGCTAGAGGTTTTGCAGATCAAGGAAGACCTCCCCCCCAGCCTCCCCCCCGAAGACATCGGATGGCTAAAATCCCTCCCTTGCCTGTACGTTTTAATGGTGGTTCTGCTAGCCTCCCCTCCTTTCTTATGCAAGTGTTTAACTACATGGAAATTTATGGCCGGGACTTTGAAACTGACACCATGAGAGTCAGGATGATTCTTTTGTCCTTAGATGGTGAGGCGGCTACATGGTCGACTGCGTTGCATATGTCGGGCTCTCCCCTCTTGGGGAATTTCAACCGTTTTATGGAGGCTTTCCGCCAACGTTTTGATGACCCATTAACTGAGAAGCGAAACAAATTGAAGTTTTTAACCTTTGCACAAGACGATAGACCTGTCGCCCAATACATCCAGGAATTTCAGTGTCTTTCCCAATATATGAGAGGATGGGGGGAGGACGCTCTTCTGGACAGGTTTGCTGAAGGGTTAAATGAAGACATTTATCAGCAATGTGTCAATCGTAACCTGCCGAGACGTTTAATCACTTGGTTTGAGCATGCTGCCGACGCTGAACTCGACTTAACCCGCCTCCGCTATGCCAAAGAAGAAAGAAGAAAGCGGAAAGAGAGGGCGGCCAAGTCCCTCCCCACTCCTGCAACTCAATCGCTTTCCAAAAGACGAGGTGAAGCGAGAGGGCCCCCTTCTGGCTTCTCCAGACCTTTAACATGCTTTCGTTGTGGCAAGCTTGGGCACACCGCCCCCGAATGTCGGGCTAAATTGCCTCTCTCGGCCCAACCCCCTCCCAGACGTGAGGAAAAGTCTGCCAGGGGCCCTGACAAGAAGAAGAAGGAAACGGCTTTCGCTGGGGATTCCACCCCCCCTCCTGTTGCCCAGCCATTAGAGGGTGACGCAGATGCTAACTCCTCTTCTTCGGAGGACTCCGATGACGACACATCGCCTTACTGGGTGAGTTCAAACAAGGGGCCCCTTCTAATCCCTATTGAATTAAAAGTTCCTCCCGAGGGGACACCTGCCACCCTCCTTGCTTTACTTGATTCCGGCTGTTCCCGATCCATGATCAATCCAGCCATGGTAGAGAAATTGGGCCTCAAATTGCGCACGTTGAAAACCCCAATTGTGTTTTGCCAAATAGACGGTTCCATTGCGGGGGGGGGGGACCCGCCCATTTTTTTACTGAACCTTTGGAGATGACAATGGGTACCCATACTGAATTAATCTCTTTTCTGGTCGCACCTGGCATGGACAGGCCACTCATTTTGGGCATCCCATGGCTTCGGAAGTGGAACCCTCCCATAAACTGGCGGACAGGCCGCTTACGCATCCGCTCGAAGGTGCCTCCAGTGGGGGAGGGCTCTCCGGACCTGCCTGCTGTCACTGACATTCCTGAAGTTGCCGCTAGAGGGCAGGAGCGTATTGCAGGGGAGGAGAAAATTCCGAAAGAATATCTAGACCTTAAGGAAGTTTTCAGCGAACAATCTTCGGACATTCTGCCCCCCCACAGACCGACTGATTGCTCCATAGACATTTTACCCGGGGTTAGGCTCCCTAAACCCCGCATTTACTCCATGTCACCCAGAGAAATGGAGGAGATGCGTTCTTTCATTGACAAAAATTTGAAACGTGGTTTCATTGAACCAGCCCGCCCCAAAGTGGCTGCTCCTGTACTGTTTCGTGAAAAGAAAGATGGTTCTCTTCGCTTATGCTGTGACTTTCGAAACCTTAACGCTATCTCTACTCAAAACCTCTACCCACTCCCGTTGATGAAGGACTTGTTAGCCCAACTGGGGAAGGGCCGCATCTTCACAAAATTGGACCTGCGAGAGGCTTACTATAGGGTCCGCATTAAGGAAGGGGACGAATGGAAAACCGCGTTCAACTGCCCTCTTGGTTGTTTCCAGTTCCGGGTTATGCCTTTTGGCCTGCAGGGGGCTCCTGCTGTGTTCATGCAATTTATTAATCAGATCCTGCACGATCATCTGTACAAGGGCGTTATCGTATACCTGGACGATATCCTCATTTATACCCGCACTTACGACCACCACGTCAATCTGGTGCGCACTGTTTTGAAAAAGCTCCGTGCCGCTAACCTTTATGCCAAATTGTCTAAGTGCGAGTTTCACCAAACTACAATTGACTATCTAGGCTACCGCATCTCCCCTGATGGCATTGAAATGGACCCTGGGAAGGTGAAGGCGGTCACTGAATGGGACGCGCCCAAAACTCGTAAACAATTGCAAAAGTTTTTGGGTTTCGCTAATTTCTACCGTCAATTTATTCCCTCTTTTGCCGACATTGCTCTCCCTATTACTAATTTGCTCAAGACGAAAGGCGACCCGAAGCCTAAACCCAATAAACCTTTGGACTGGACCATGGAATGCCAGGCGGCATTTGAAAAGCTTAAACGCCTTTTTGCCGCTGAACCGATTCTTAAACATCCTGATCTCACCCAGCCTTTCGTTGTCCAGGCTGATGCCAGTGATGTCGCCGTAGGGGCCGTTCTGCTGCAAGCCAACGACCAAGGTAACTTACAGCCTTGCGCTTACACCTCCCGTAAACTCACTGACACGGAGCGGCGCTGGGCGGTTT
Source organism: Thamnophis elegans (assembly GCF_009769535.1). Classification (NCBI taxonomy): domain Eukaryota; kingdom Metazoa; phylum Chordata; class Lepidosauria; order Squamata; family Natricidae; genus Thamnophis; species Thamnophis elegans. The sequence continues at coordinate 174,659,836 of NC_045542.1, read as the reverse complement.
GGGAGAAGGAGGCTTTTGCGGTCCGTTGGGCCCTCGCTACTTGGCGCCATTTCCTAGAAGGCTCTAAACACCCATTTGAGGTTTGGACTGACCACAAGAACTTGGAGGCGTTGCGAACGCCTCGTCGTCTCTCCCCCAAGCAGAAGCGATGGGCCCAATATTTCAACCGTTTCAATTTCACTCTAAAGTATATCCCGGGGGGAAAGAACTTCATGGCGGATGCTTTGTCCCGATTACCTCAATACAATTGTTCTAAACTGAGCATCGTCCAACCGCTCCTGGCAGCTCCGGTACTCACACGTCAACAGACCCACGCTCAGAAGGAGGTACCTCAAGATCTACTTTCTGACCTCAAAGCGGCTCTTCCTCAAGACGATTGGTTTCTCAACCATCGGGACGAGTGTACCATGAGGGACGATCTACCGTGGATTGGTGCTAAATTATACATCCCCGCTTCCCTACGACTTGTCGTCCTTCGTCGCGCTCATGACTCCAGAATGGCGGGTCATTTTGGGTTCGTGAAAACTTTGCACCTCGTGAAGAGACAATTCTGGTGGCCGTCTTTAAAAAAGGACATTGAACTGTATGTCGCCAGTTGCCCGGTTTGCGCGACCGCCAAAAAACCACCGGGGAAACCGCAGGGCTTTCTACAGTCCGTCGCTCGCCCAGTCGCTCCTTGGAAGGAGATTTCTATGGACTTTATTGTTGAACTTCCCGAGAGCCAGGGGCATACCGTCATCTGGGTGGTCACTGATTTGTTTTCCAAGCAAGTTCATTTCGTGCCTTGTCACAGGATTCCTTCCGCCAAGGCGTTGGCTAAACTGTTCCTCTCCCACATCTACCGTTTGCATGGGGTTCCCGACCGAATTATCTCCGATCGTGGGGTCCAATTCACATCTACTTTTTGGAAAGAGTTTCTCAAATGCCTTGGAGCCACCCAGGGCCTTAGCTCCGCCTACCATCCTCAGACTAATGGCGGCTGTGAACGTACTAATTCCGTCCTTGAACAATATTTACGTTGTTTCATCAATTATCAACAGGACGATTGGGTTGACTTGTTACCGCATGCTGAGGTGGCCTATAACAACTCGGTTCACTCCAGCACGGGGTTCACCCCTTTTCGGGTCGTTTACGGCCAGGATTTTGTTCCTATTCCCGAACTGCCTACGGCCCAGCCTCAGGTTCCTTCAGTTGCCGACTGGAGTGACCGTCTCAGTCGCATTTGGCCTCTGACTCTTTCCACCTTGGACGCTGCCCATAGGGCCCATAAGAAGCAAGCCGATAGGAAACGCTCTCAGCCCTACGAGTACCACGTTGGGGACTTAGTTTATTTGTCCACAAAATTTTTGCACACTACACAGAAGTCCAAGAAGTTAGGCCCCAAGTATGTTGGCCCTTTCCCAATTGTGAAAGTTATCAATCCTGTTTCTGTTCGTTTACAATTGCCCAAACACCTCAACCGTATCCACCCGGTGTTCCATATCAACCTCATCAAACCGGTTCGGGTCTCCCACCTTCGGCCCCCCCGATGACCCTCCACCTGCTCCGTTGCTGATTGATGGGGAACGTCATTTTGAAGTTCGTGAAATTCTTGATTCCCGCAGGCACCATAATCGCATCCAATACCTTGTGGCTTGGAAACATTTTCCCCCCTCCCACGCGGAATGGGTTGATAAGTCCCACGTTCGTGCTCCCCGCCTGCTTCAGAAATTTTATGCTTCTTATCCCGACAAGCCTTGACTTTTCTCCCCTCCCTCTTCTGTTTGTGTTTGTTATTTGTCTGTTTTGTTTGTTTTCTTCCAGGCCTGACAGCCTTTTCTCCGGGGGACGGCCGGATGTCAGCTTCTGCCTTGCTGTTGCTTCAGCTGCCATGAAACGGGAAGGGGGGGGCGTGTATTTGGGAGGGGTTAATTAATGTGCTGGAGGAATGTTCTAGGATGTACCAGTCGTTGGGACTGCGCATGCGTATGTGTTTCCCGCCTGCATCAACGGCCTACACATTCCATCGTTGGCCTGTCTTTTTGAAGTTATCTCACACCTGACATTTGAAGGACTTATGATTGGACTGCAGCTTTGATCCTAAGGGGGGGGAACGGGCTATCCTGTATATCAATTGCTTTCGCGCCATATTAATCAGACTTTGCTTTGCTACTGCTCGCTTACCATTTATAATTAGTAAAAGTACTTTGATTTCCAACCCATGGAGTCTCTTAGTTTTCTTTCCTAATTATGGAATGGAGTGGGCCTGACAGCCTCTATTTGACAATTTAAGTTATTTAAATTTAAACAAAATAGCAATAATAACAGAAATCAAATTTAAATCAAGACAATCATCAAAGAATAAAATAACTTAATAGTTAATATTTGTATTTTAAAACAATTGGTAGCCCTCCTTTTCCTCAGCACACAAGTTAGCCAATATTTGACTTTAGCAATCCTTTAAGAGAGGAGAGATATGAAACGTGTCCTGGGCTTTGGACTGATTTTAGCTTGGTAGGCATCTTCAGAGTTAGCTAGGAAGGTCTCAACCTCATCTCCTTCATGGTTCTTTCAGAAGTGGCATTTCAATTCTCCCAAGATCTGGTTCTATTGGGAGGAGAAAGTTTAGTGCGGATGATGCAGCGTGGCATCTCCCACAGCTCTATTTGGGTTTGGTGCTCTTTCTCAGCAATCTCCCTTCAGTTAAGCTCCAAATCAACTTTCACCCTCTTTGTTGCTTCCTCTCTCTTAGCCTCCCATTCCATCTTCTCTGGGCTGAGCTGCTGAACAGCCTTTCTGCCTTCTGGTGGGGAATCTTCTGTAGCAGAGATCTTCATAGCTTGAGCCTTTCTGAGATGGGTTGGCATTCTTGTAGTCTTTGTCACTTCTCAGCTGTGTGACTGTCCTAGCACTACCTAGCCTCTCCATCATTGTCAGTTTTTAGTGGGGAGGGGATAAAGACCTGTGGTTGGTGTGTGGTTTTGGTGAGTGTCAGAGGGTTTTTTTAAAAGGGAAAAAAACATCTTGATTTCCTAGTTACCCCCTATTGTTCAATATCCCAATATATAATAATGGGAAAAAGTGTCCTCGTGGTCAAACCTGCTCCTCCTCTGAGCTCCTTCAGTTCTGAGGAGATCCAGCTATGGGGGAACAGCTATTGGCCAATTTGGTCTCCTTGTTCCCACCCTTCTTCCTCCCCAGACCTCTGAGGAACCAGAAGACGATTAATGGAGAAATCCTCACCCACTTTGAATACCTGTAGTTTGAATGTGACCTCTGCCAGTTGACAGTGGAAATAAATCATTTTTTTAAAAGGAGGGAAAATTCCTCTATTCTCTTGTACCTTCCGGTGTTCAGTATCCTACTACATGTGGAATCAGATGTAGGAAACAAAGCAAGTAATGAACTCCTACTGCGGTGTTTATTGGCATGCTCTGGTGGGAGTCCATCAAATAACATGGAGAGAAAGCCCCACAGAACAAGGAGTTGTATTCATATCATCTCAAAATGACTGGAGAGACTAACACATAAGAAACAAGTGATGTAAGCACACATATTCAGAGGTAAAGAGTGTCAAGTTACTACTGTATACGTAAGTGAGCTCAGGTTCCTTCTGTTTTCCTTCAGGGAAGGAAGGACTAAGGAAAATCAAACAAACCCCAATCAAGCAATAAAACAGGGGAGAAAACATAAATCAAAAGGAGGAGCCACTTTGATAATGCCGGACCCCAAAAAGGAAGCATTTCCCCTTGCAAATCTTTGGGATTGTTGGATTGAGATGACAAACGTTGGCGTTATAGTGCTTTATAGCAACTTGATTGCATCAATTCCATTTATCTAAGACCAGATTTTTCCCACAGTCTTGTTCCCGCATTTGGCCTCAAGGAGGTCACCATATGGGTCTCCCAAGAGAACAGGGTTTAGCCTTGCACTCTCCTATGAGCAATAACTCAAAAGTCCTAAACGTTGCCCTGAACAGAGTAAAAGGATAATGGCAGCCAGGAGAATTGGGAATTCTAGAGCCTGGTTTCATAGCCAACCTGTCCCAGGCAAGCTGAGATCATCCAGTTCCAGAAACTCCTGGAGGGATTGTTGTGTGGTTCGCTTAGCTGGATCTCCCAAATCCTGCATGGTAACTTTTATTTGCAAGGAATTGTTTGTGAGTTTAAAGCAGGGGTCCTCAAACTTTTAAAACAAGGGGCTGATTCACGGTCCCTCGGATGTTTGAGGGCCGGACCGGCTGGGTGAGCATGGTTAGGTGGTCATGTGACTGGGTGGGCGTAGCTAGGGGGTCATGTGACTGGGTGGGCGTAGCTAGGTGGTCATGTGACTGGGTGGGTTGGCCAATTTATCATTTTATTTGCCTTTCCCCTTGTTGTACTTGCCCCTCCCCTACGGATCATAGATGTCAGCCTCTGCTTTGCTGCTGCTTCGGCTGCCATGAAATGGGGAGGGAGGGCATGGTATTTGGGAGGGGTTTACTAATTGTGACGGAGGAAGGTTCTGGAGTTCAGCTGCCTGTCGGACTACGCATGCGTAGGAGATTCCCACCAGGACTAACGGCACCCACATTCCATCTTCGTGATGCTTTTTGGAGTTATCTCACACCTGACACTTGAGAGAATTATGATTGGACTGTAACTGTGATGCCAAGGGGTGGGGAATGGGTTATTCTATATATCAATCGCTTTCGCGCCTAAATAATCAGACTTCGCTTCGCTATGCCTTTAATCATTTATAATTAGTAAAAGTACACTTGATTTCTACTCATGGAGTCTCATGGTCTTCTTTCCTAATTATCTAATGGAGAGGATCTGACAATATGGCTGTGAAAAACTTCCTGAAAGGCTGTTTTTAAAGCATTTTTAAAGATTTTTAAAGAACTACCTTACAAGCCGGAATCAGAGCTGCTTTTCAAGCCACCAGCAACCCCTCCCCTACTTATACACTAGCCCTGGATCACATAGCTGCACTGGCGAGATCCCCCCTCAATCAGCTGGCTTTCCCCAGCACCCTCCAGCCTTCCTTCAGCAGCAGCCGTGTGATCAGAATGCAGCTCACCCGGTGAAATAACTAACCAGAAGTGCAGCTGGAGCAGATGCTCACTGGAAGATAAGGCCAACGGTGAGGGGCAGGGCAAGGGGAGGGGCTGAATCCCATCCCTCCACATGCCGGATAGTTTGATGTGGCAGGCCGTATCCAGCCAACGGGCCGTAGTTTGAGGTTCTGGAAACTCCTCACAATCACAACAGAAAGTCAATGCTGCAGAGAGTAAGGCCGGAGGGTGCTGGGGAGGGCCAGCTGACTGGGGGGTGATCTCCCCCTTTGTCTGAAACGGTATAAGGTTTCCTGCCTAGCCAGGGGGTTGGACTAAAAGATCTCCAAAGTCCCTTACAATTCTGCTATTGTATTGTATTATTGTATTGTATTACCTAAAACTCCAAGGCTTGGGTTTCCTCAACATTCCACTTTATTAGAGATGTCACGTTGGCACATCTGGGAAACCCCGAATCTGAAAGCTTCCAGGTTTCCCCACCCAGTTGCAAGTTCAAGATCCTCTCCCAACCCCCACAAGTTCATCACATGGTCCAATCCTCCACTGCCATGAAGACAGATTCCACCCATCCGATTCCAGGCAGGTGCAGGGACAAAGATGACCTTGACTTTTTAAGAAGAATGTCATTATGGCTACATTTCACCCAACTCCATAGAATTCCCCACTCCCATTTTCCCGCAGTAGAAAGGCCTGAAGTCCAAAAAGGAAAGATGGCTTGCAGGCATGAAAAGAGTGGAGTACTCTTCTCCTGAAATACCTCTGGACTCTCTCCATTGTGTTAATGTCCGATATATTGTGGATTCCAGACAGATGATCTTTATCAAGAATTGGTGCAGCAAAGGTTTTGTGTGCCCTAGTTTACAGTACAATATTACTGGAGAAGAAGGTTCGCAAGATTAGAAGGAGGTCAAGATGGAAAGCAGGAGGGAGACCAGGAGGATGTAGGAGAGGTCCTGGTTGTTGGCTTTGACAGTTGGGGTTTCCATGAATGGAAGGAGCCTGTGGCGCAGTGGTTAAATGCAGCACTGCAGGCTACTTCAGCTGACTGCAGTTCTGCAGTTTGGCTGTTCAAATCCCACCAGGCTCAAGGTTGACTCAGCCTTCCATCCTTCCGAGGTGGGTAAAATGAGGAGCCGGATTGTTGTTGGGGGCGATATATGCTGACTCTGTAAACCGCTTAGAGAGGGCTGAAAGCCCTATGAAGCGGTATATAAGTCTAACTATTGCTATTGCTGTGATTAAAGAGAAGAGCAAGGCAATGGAAGTCAGGATAATCCCCAGATTTTCCTTATAAGAAAGATAACTTTTAATCTTGGGGATACAGTGAACTCAATTAGTATTTGGATGTTGAGCTTGTGGGCATTCGGTACATTTGTCTGCATCTGAAAAAGAGCAAGAGTTAAAGTTCCTTTAACATGCCCTTTAATAAAAATGCATTGTTTAGGTAAAAATAAATGTTTGGTGTGAATGACTGCATGCAGGTGAAAATATATTTCTTCTGTCCTTTCCAGCTAGAGCATCTTAATGTTACTTTTCTTTTTGGATGTCCCCATTTCATCAATGAACTTGTTGAGAGAGAAGGAGGGAGGAAGAAAGGATTCTAGGCAGGAAGGGAGTTCCACCATGTTACCTTTTCACTGCTGAACCTCTTGAAAATTGAGACTTTCCTCAGTGCTTTAAGGCACCAATGAGAACCTGCCTACAATGGAATGGAGCACATGGGAAGGGTCGCTTAACGTAGCTTATGCCAACCGAAGGAGATAAAAATGACTTTTGCCATGGAGAAAGCAATGTTAGGTGGACTTCCCCTTCAAGAAAACCTACTGATGTGAAGTTAGGATATCGAAATGGATCCCTATTTCATAAAAACCAAAAGGGGGTCATCTTCCCTAAGGTCAAGGTGGAGGTTTGGCTCAATCCCAATTCACGATACTTTTCACCTCATCATGGGCCAGGATTCGGAGAATGACTTGAAAGAAGAGCCTCCTACAGAACCTTTGGAATGTCATCTTTAGGAGATACGAACCCAGGAGACACCTGAGGCTGACAAAATAAAGTCACGGTGTCCTCTTTGCTGGGGACGTAAAACTATTTAAAACCACCGGCAATACTGCTGTCCTTCAAAGGGACCTCGACTATGTGTAAGAATGGTCGAACAAGGGGCAACTTCAAATCTCAACCAACAAATGCTCTAATCTCACACATTGGCAACCAAAATCAGAACACCAAGTACAAGTTAGCACCATCTGTGCCACAATGAAGAGATGACCAGGAAAACCCCGCAGACTGCTAAAACAGTGGTAGAGCCAACGAGACCATGGGAGGAGATCGCAATGGACTTTATAGTAGAGTTTTCAAAAAGTGGGGGAAACACAGTGATTTGGACTGTAATAGATCGGTTCTCCAAACAGGCACACTTCATACCACATGACCAAGGGGATGCTGCAACGGTCATAAGTGTGAATAATGGTCCTTTTTTTCAGTGTCATTGTAACTTTAGTGCCGGTCACTAAATGAACTGGACTTACCTGTTCAGTTCTGGGCAAAATGGCTGTCAGAGGGTCTTCTAAAGAAGGAGATCTTCAACCTTGGCAACTTTAAACCTGGAGGACTACAACTCCCAGAATTCCCTGGCTGGGGAATTCTGGGAATTGAAGTCCTCCAGGCTTAAAGTTTTGCTGGCTGGGGAATTCTGGGAGTTGAAGTCCTCCAAGCTTAAAGTTTTGCTGGCTGGAGCATTCTGGGAGTTGAAGTCTTCTAGGTTTAAAGTTTTGCCATATGGGGCATTCAGGGAGTTGAAGTCCTGCAGGCTTAAAGTTTTGCTGGCTGGGGAATTCTGGGAGTTGAAGTCTTCTAGGTTTAAAGTTTTGCCATATGGGGCATTCAGGGAGTTGAAGTCCTCCGGGCTTAAAGTTTTGCCCCCTGGGGAATTCTGGGAGTTGAAATCCTCCAGGCTTAAAGTTTTGCTGGCTGGGGAATTCTGGGAGTTGAAGTCCTCCAGGCTTAAAGTTGCCAAGGTTGGAGACCCCCTGTTCTAAACAGCCTCTTTGCTGATCTCCACAACTGGGCAGCTTTGTAACAGTGTGTGTGTGTGTGTGTGTGTGTGTGTGTGTGTGTGTGTGTGTGTGTTTCACAGGTGTGCCAAGTGCTTGTCTGCCAAGGCTTTGCAGGATTTATTTCCTTTGAAATCATTCCAACGCTTTCAGCCAAGCCCTTCCTGATGCAATAAACCCACCAGCCCATGAAGGACAACTGCACACAACTGCACACGGGGAGGGGTTGTGTGTACTCAAAGACGCACAAAAGACGTCCTAAAAAGGCGGCCCAACGGAAGGCAATCAAAACTCTTTGCAATTAAAAATGAGAGAACAATCCCTATAAAAGATTGGCTGCTTTAAGAGGTGGTGGACTTCAAGTCCCAGAATTCCTAGAGGCCGGCTGGGGGAATTCTGGGAGTGGAAGTCCACCCATCATAAAGGATGCTGATTGGGGGAATCCTGGGAGTTTAGGTCCGCCCATCTTAAAGCCTGGATGGCCATTGGATGCCACCAATCAAAGGGGAGGGGCCTTGCGTCCGTCCTGGCCAGTCCAGTCTGCCCCCTTTAGAGATAATTGTCTTCGTCGCTCCCATGGTCGGCCTCCTCCTCCTCCTCCTCCTCTTCCTCGCCCCCTGCCAGCGCTTCGATGTCGTGGGTGATGTTGGCGATCCGTCGGTTGAAGGACCCCGACTCGGAGTGCAGGGACCAGCTGTCGTAGCTCCGGACGGCCGAGGCAGAAGTGCTGCTCATGCTTTTCTTGATGCGGCCGAAGCTGTCAGTCAGGATGCCCCCTTCCCGGATGCCGATGCCCTCCAGGAAGCCCTCAAAGTACCCGATGTCCTGGTCAGGGATGAAGGGCCGCATTCCTGAAGAGGGAGAGAGGAAGAAGTTTGTTGTAGTTTGTAGTTTATTATGATTTATAGGCCGCCCTTTTCCCTGAGGGGACTCAGGGCGGCTTACAATACATGGGAAGGGGGGTGCAAAACAAAAACACAAGACAGTGCATAAATAAAATAAAACAATAAAACACAACTTTCATTCAACATTCGGGTGGGGCAAATTAGAATCTTATCGCCAGGCCTGACGGGATAGCCAGATCCTAAGGGCTGTGCGGAAGGTCTGGACAGTGCTGAGGGTGCGAATCTCCACGGGGAGATCGTTCCAAAGGGTCGGAGCTGCTACTGAGAAGGCTCTCCTCCGCGTAGTCGCCAGTCGGCACTGACTGGCGGATGGAACTCGGAGGAGGCCTAATCTGTGCGATCTAATCGGTCGAAGGGAGGTAATCGGCAGGAGGCGGTCTCTCAAGTACTCAGATCCACTACCATGGAGAGATTTATGGATGGTGAGTAGCACCTTGAAGCGCACCCGGAGATCAACAGGTAGCCAGCGCGGCTCGCGGAGGATAGGTGTTATGTGGGCGAACCGCGGTGCGCCCACAATCACTCGCGCGGCCGCATTCTGGACTAGCTGAAGTCGCCGGATGCTCTTCAAGGGCAGCCCCATGTAGAGCACATTGCAGTATTCCAGCCTAGAGATCACAAGGGCTCGAGTGACTGTTGTGAGGGCCTCCCGGTTCAGGTAGGGTCGCAACTGGCGCACCAGGCGAACCTGGGCAAATGCCCCCCTGGTCACAGCCGACAAATGATGGTCGAAAGTCAGCTGTGGGTCCAGGAGGACTCCCAAGTTGCGAAAGAAGGAGGGGGTCCTTGGTGCTCTCTGAGCTGGGTGGTGGGTTTTTTCCCCCAGACGTTTCACAACCCTTCTAGGTAACATCATCAGGGCTAGAAAGGATTTGCAGAGAGGAGGAAGAGGGGGAAGGAGGGAGGGGGGAATCTGTGGTGCTTTCTGTGGTTGGTGGGTTTTTTTTTGCAGATATTCCACTCCCAAGTATGCAACAATACAGGGTTTTCTTCTTCCTCCTCCTCCTCCTCTTCTTCTTCCCCTTTTTCTCCTCTTCCTCCCTTCTCCTCTTTCTCTTCCTTTTCTCCTCTTACTCTTCCTCCCTTCTCCTCCATTTCCTCTTCCTCCCTTCTCCTCTTTCTCTTCCTTTTCTCCTTTGCTCCACTTCCTCCCTTCTCCATTTCTTCCTCCCTTCGCCACCCCTTCCTTTTCTCTTCTCTTCCTTTTCCTCCTCTTCCTCCCTTCTCCATTTCCTCATCCTCCCTTCTCCTCCTCTTCCTTTTCTCTCCTCTGCCTCCCTTCCCCTCCATTTCCTCTTCCTTCTCCCCTTCCTTTTCTCTTCTTCTTCCCTTTCTCCTCTTTCTCCTTTTTCCATTTCTTCCTCCCTTCGCCTCCCCTTCCTTTTCTCTTCTCTTCCTTTTCCTCCTTTCCTCTGCCTCCCTTCTCCTCCATTTCACTCAAACTCACATCCCTTCTCCTCTTCCTTTTCTCTTCCTCTTCCTCCTTTCTCCTCTTCCTCCCTTCTCCATTTCTTCCTCCCTTCGCCTCCCCTTCCTTTTTCTCTTCTCTTCCTCTTCCTCCTTTTCCTCCTCTTCCTCCCTTCTCCTGCTCTTCCTTTTCTCTTCGCTCCCTCTTCCTCCCTTCTCCATTTCCTCATCCTCCCTCCTCCTCCTCTTCCTTTTCCTTTCATTTCATTTCACGATCTCCAAATTTCTAAAACTTCCCAGGATAACTAGCAAGTTTTCAATGCAGAACGGCTGGATTTCACAGCCGTCCAGGGGAAACCAGGAGCAAGGCAAGAGGGAATTAGAGCCCTGAGGGAAAATGGGTCAAAAAAGTCAAGATGGCGCCCATCACGTGACCCCCCCAAACCCCGCCCAGGTGGGACTTTCAATGCATGTGGACGCACATCTTGAACCTCCCGCAAATCAAATTATTTCCCCGCTTCTAGAGATAGATTAAGGTGACCAGAGGTCCCGATTTTCGCGGGACAGTCCCGATTTCGCATAATTTGTCCCGCGTCCCAGGGCGTTCTTAAAAAGTCCCGATTTTTGTGACCGGACCCGGAAGTAAGCCTGCCCTGCCCCCAGCCCTGTAGATGCATTTACCCAAAAGGAGAAATTTACGCTTTTCCCCGTAGAGATTGAGGAGTCTGGTGCAATACCGCTCCACCGCTAAGCCCATCCGGTATTCGCGGAGCAGGAGGGCGAATCCTTGGATCTCCTGGGGGGTCAGCTTGCTTCGCAACTGTGGGGCAAAAGAAGGGAACCTGTTATAGGGAGGGAAAGCCCTACCGGATCCCCTTCAGCCTCCTCCCACCGCTTCCTAGAGCAAGGATCTTCAAACTTAAAGCAACTTTTAAGATTTGTGGACTTCAACTCCCAGAATCCCCCAGGAAGCAGGTCTTCAATTTGGCCACTTTAAGGCTTGTGGACTTCAACTCCCAGAATTCCCAACGCTGGCTGAGGAATTCTGGGAGTTGAAGGCCACAAGCCTTAAAGTGGCTAAATTCCTGCATTAGCGAAAAACAGGTCAATAAATTTGGAATTTCAATTCTTGTCATTTGAATTGGTCTTATATTTATCTTTTTTTTTTCTATTTCTATTTTTTTTAAAAAACTTTAGTCCTTGACTTACAACCGGTTGTCCACCAATTGGCAGAAGTTTACAACGGGGCTGAAAAAATTGGCCTCTGACCCCTTTACACACTGCTCATGATTGCAGCATTCCCCATGGTCAAAACTCCAATCCTTGGCAACTGACTCATATTTATGACGGTTGTTGTGCCCCGGGGTCATGTGGCCTTCTGACAAGCAAAGCCAGATTCACTTAACAACCGTGTGACTAACTTAACAACTGCTGTGATTCACTTAGCAACCATAGCAAATCCAGGGGTGGGATTCAAATTTTTTAACAACTGGTTCTATGGGCGTGGCTTGGCAGGCGTGGCTGGGTGTCATGGTGACTGGGTGGGTGTGGCTGGGTGGGCATGTGACTGGGTGGGCGTGGCTGGGTGGTCATGTGGCTGGGTGGGCGTGGCTGGGTGGTCATGTGACTGGGTGGGCGTGGCCAACTTGACGTCACTCAAAACTCACATAACAAATGTTTCGCTTAGCAACACAAATGTTGGGTTCAACTGTAGTCATAAGTCGAGGACTGGTTTTCCCTTAGCTTAGTCCATTTCAGAGGCAACTTGGGAGAATCTGCAGGAGTTTATCTCGGACTCGTGAGTGCCAGCCTGGGCCCTTTGCGTTGAGTGCAATACCCAGCCCTTGGGTAAAGGATGCGAATCCTGCCAGGAGGTTCAACATGGAGCTGAGCTCACCAGCCTCCCCACAGCCCCCCTACGTGCCCCTCCCACGCTGAAACCCCGACTTCCCGTCATCATGTAGTCCTGCAGTTGCTCCAAGCTGCTGTTGCTCTGGTCACTCCCGCTGCAGGCCGTGGCCAGGCTGTGACGCGACTGGTGAAGCAGAGGGGAGGAAGAGCCACTGCAGTAAGCCTCGAAGGTCTCGTGGGAGCCGTCGCTGCCAGAAGAAAGAGAGAGAGAGAGAGAGAGAGAATGAGAAAGAGAAAGAAAAAGGAAAGGAGAGAAAAAAGAAAAGAGAAAGAAAAAGAAAGGAAAGAAGAAAGAGGGAGAGAAAAGGAAAGAAAAGAAAAGAGAAAGAAAAGAAGAAAGACAAAACAAAGAGAGAGAAAAAAAGAAAATGTGAAGAGAGAAAGAGAATGAGAAAGAGAAAGGAAAGAAAAAAAGAAAAACAAAAAAGAAAGAAAGAGAAAAAAAGGGAGGGATAAGAAAGAAAGAAGAGATAAGAAAAAAGAGAAGAAAAAAGAAAGTGAAGATAAGAGAGAAGAGAAAAAAAGGAAAAAGAAAAAAAGAGAGAGAGAGAGGGAGATAGAGAAGAAAGGGTGAAAGGAAGAAAGAGAAAAGAAGAGAAAAAAGAAAAGAAATAAACAAAAATAAAGAAAGTGAGGGAGAAGGAAAGAAGAAAAAGAAGCGAGGAAAGAAAGAAAAAGAAAGAAGAAGATAGAGGGGGAGAGGAGAGACAGACAGAGAGACAAAGGAAAAAGAAAGAGAAAGAAAAGAAAGAGGAAGGGAGAAAGGAAAGAAGAAAGAGAGAGGAAAGAAAGAAAGAAAGAAAGAAAGAAAGAAAGAAAGAAAGAAAGAAAGACAACTGTGAGACAGGAAAGTCACCTAATGGGTGAGATGGGTGGCATAAATGTAATATAATAATACATATGGTAAAATAAAACAATCAATAAAATACATTAATAAAATAAGATACGGTAGTCCTCAACTTACAACAGTTCATTCACTGACTGCTCAAAGTTATAATGGCATTCAAAAAAGTGACGTGCGACTGTTTTTCACACATACAACTGCTGCCACATCCTTGTGGTCTCGTATTCAAAATTCAGACACTTGGAAACTGAACTCGCACTTATGACGGTCGCAGTGGCCCCGGGTCACATCATCCCCTTTTGCAAACCTTCTGACAAGACAGCCACAGAGAAGCTGGATTCATTTAACAACCCTCTTCCTAATTTAACAACTCCAGCGATTCATTAACGGCGGTGGCAAGGCAGGGCGTAAAGTGGGGCAAAAAAACCCCTTACTGTCTCGCTTAGCAACAGAAATTTTGGAATGAATTGTGGTCGCAGGTCGAGGGCAACCTCTAATAAAAAAATTAATAAAATAAAAGAATATAATAAAAGATCAAATAAAATAGAAGTTTTTCAGAATTTGCTAGGAAACAAAAAATATTCCCTGGGAGGCAGAAGAGGAGGAGGGGGGGGGGGACTAAAACGGTTTCCCAGGATCTGCTGCCCTCTAGTGCAATGACTATATCGTTCCCAGATGCCAGCCAGAGGCAGACTGGATGGAAGCACAAATCCTGCTGCTTAGACTCTGTGTGTGTCTGTGTGTGTCTGTGTGTGTCTGTGTCTCTGTGTGTGTCTGTGTGGTCTGTGTGTGTCTGTTGTGTGTGTGTGTGTCTGTGTGTGTCTGTCTGTCTGTGTCTGTGTCTGTGTGTGTCTGTTGTGTGTCTGTGTGTGTCTGTGTGTCTGTGTGTCTGTCTCTGTATCTGTGTGTCTGTGTGTTATGTGTGTGTGTGTCTGTGTGTGTCTGTGTGTGTCTGTGTCTGTGTATCTGTGTCTGTGTGTGTCTGTGTGTGTCGGTGTGTGTCTGTCGTATGTGTGTGTGTGTGTGTGTGTGTGTGTGGGGTGTGGTGTGTGTGTGTGTCTGTGTGTCTGTGTCTGTGTCTGTGTGTCTGTGTGTCTGTCTCTGTATCTGTGTCTGTGTGTCTGTGTGTGTCTGTGTGTGTCTGTGTGTGTCTGTGTGTGTCTGTGTGTGTGTGTGTCCAAAATTCTGGTGTCCAAATTTTCATTTGTGCCATGTGCTGGGAGTTTCTTCCCATTCCCTGACTCTGACCTGCGCTCCCAGCCTGGAGAGATCATCCTTCAATGCAACGAAGGCTCCGTCACCATTTTTATGTTGTCCTTGGCTACATGGGTTTCCTAGCTGTCGTTTGCTTCATGAGACCAAATAAAATAGAAGTTTTTCAGAATTTGCTAGGAAACCAAAAATATTCCCTGATAGGCAGAAGAGGAGGAGGGGGGGGGGGGCCTAAAACGGTTTCTGTGTGTGTCTGTGTGTGTCTGTCGTGTGTGTGTGTATCTTAACAGAACACACACCCAGAGTGGTTTTAGGGGTGTTTTACCCCAACAATATATATTTTTTTCCAGAGAGTAAATCATCTGAATTCCTCTCTCTCTGTAACAGAATCCACACCAGGAGATTTAGTTTTGGAGGAGAAGAAAAAGAAAAAGAGGAAGAAGAAGAAGAAGAAGAAGAGGAAGAAGAAGAAGAAGAAGAAGAAGAAGAAGAAGAAGAAGAAGAAGAAGAAGAAGAAGAAGAAGTACTAGTACTAGTAGTAGTACTAGTAGTAGTAGTGGTAGTGGTAGTGGTAGTGGTAGTGGTAGTAGTAGTAGTAGTAGTAGTAACAGTCCGGCTGGTCGTCAGCCGTCACAAGAGCGGGACTTACTAGGAGCTGCAGCAGCTGAAGTCGGCGTCATAACCGTACGTCCCATCGGTCCGACAGCTCTCACCTGGGATGGGAAAGGAGACCACAAGGTGATGCGGTTGGGTGGGAAAGATCAGGATTTTTTTAAAATTTCAGTCTATATCTGTCTCTTGTACAGGCAGTCCTCACTTAGCAACCGTTCAAAGTTATGACACACACACACACACACACACAAGGCACTTAGGACACAATTTCAAAGTTCTGACAGGCACACACACACACACACACACACACACCACAGCTGTGCGATCCCGTTTTGGTCCTTGACAACCCAGCTGGCATTTACGGCCGTTTCCCGAGAGTTCTACTCACTCCGGCTACTCAGCCAAGGACGTTTCGGGGTGGAGGTGTAGTGATAGCCGGCCCGATCCACACACTCGATGCTTTGGTCCCCGTAAATGATCTGGAAAACCTGGCAGATGAGAGCACAGGACTCCTCAGCCGTATCCTGGACGGAGAGCAGGGAGGGGGGGCAGTTATTGATACGGCTGTTTTATTTATTAGTATCTTTATCATTCCTGCGAAGAATTCAAGGGGGAGGACATATCAGACACACCACTTCCTGTTTTCCCCACAACAACCCTGTGAGGTGGGCTGGGTTGAGGAACTGACCCAAAGTCACCCAGCCGGCTTTCATGCCTAAGGTGGGATTAGAACTCTCTGTCTCCTGGTGATTGGCCCAGAGCCACCCAGCTGCCTTTCATGCCTAAGGTGGTGCTAGAACTCACCATCTCCTGCTGATTGGGCCAAAGTCACCCAGTGGATTTCATGCCTAAGGCAGGACTAGAACTCTCTGTCTCCTGGTGATTGGGCCAAAGTCACCCAGCTGGCTTTCATGCCCAAGGCGGGACTAGAACTCTCTGTCTCCTGCTGATTGGGCCAAAGTCACCCAGTGGATTTCATGCCTAAGGCAGGACTAGAACTCACCATCTCCTGGTGATTGGGCCAAGTCACCCAGATAGCTTTCATGCCCAAGGCGGTATTAGAACTCACCATCTCCTGGTGATTGGGCCAAGTCACCCAGTTGGCTTTCATGCCTAAGGCAGGACTAGAACTCTCTGTCTCCTGGTGATTGGGCCAAGTCACCCAGATAGCTTTCATGCCTAAGGCGGTACTAGAACTCTCTGTCTCCTGGTGATTGGGCCAAGTCACCCAGATAGCTTTCATGCCTAAGGCGGTACTAGAACTCTCTGTCTCCTGGTGATTGGGCCAAGTCACCCAGATAGCTTTCATGCCTAAGGCGGTACTAGAACTCTCTGTCTCCTGGTGATTGGCCCAAAGTCACCCAGATAGCTTTCATGCCTAAGGCAGGACTAGAACTCTCTGTCTCCTGCATTTCTGGCTTGGGAATTCCGAGACTTTGAAGCCCACCCGTCTTAAAACGGATGAGGTCGAGGGCTTTGAGGTGTCCCCCTGGTTTACAAACTGAAAGCTAATCAAAGTTTTGGGCCCCTGCTCCCCCTCCCGCTTCATGCATGGGGGGCCCAGCTGGATGACCTCTAGCACCCCGCTTGTGGGGAAAAGACCCCTCTCGCCGCAGGGCTGGCACACTCACTCGGTTGGCCACGGCCAAGATGACCAGGTTGCAGTAGGCATCCGGGCAAGGGTCCTTGGGGTCCAGCGGGTTGTTGCCCGTATGCCGGTGTTCCCAGCTGCCGTAGGTTTTCCCGCGCTCCCAGCTGCCCCCGGCTTGGCTGCCGTGCCGCAGCTCCCAGCTGCCGAAGGCTCTCCCGGTGCCACTGCTGGTCCGCTGCCTCTTCTCCCAGCTGCCCGTGGCCTGCTTGCGCTCCAGGCTCCCTCCGCCGCCGGCCCGACCCTCGGAGCCCCCGCGAGACATCCTCCAGTCCAGGCTGCAGATGGTGTGGCGCCGTTCCATGGGGCAGCCCAACTGCCGGGCGTCCGGGGGTCTCTTCTCGGCTCCTGCAGGGTATTTCTTCTCCGGCTGCGGGATTCCCGGATAAAGGTCCAGGGTGGCCCCTGCGGGGACGGGGTCAACGCCCAGGCCTGGCAGAAGGAGGGAGGGAGGGAGGAGATCAGGCCAAGAAGGGACGTTCGATAGTTTGGGTCATAGGAGGAAAGCATCAAGAGAGCCCCAAGGACCCCACAGTCCTCCTCCTCCTCCTCCTCCTCTTCTTCTTCCTCCTTCTCTTTCTCCTCCTCCCTCCTCCTCCTCTTCTTCCTCTTCTTTCTTCATTTTTCCTCCTCCTCTTCTCCCTCCTCCTCTCCTTCTCCTCTCCCTCTTCTTCCTCCTCCTCCCTCCTCCCCTCCTCCTCCTCTTCTTCCCTCCTCCCCTCTTCCTCCCGCTCTTCTTCCTCCTCCTCTTCTTCTTCCTCCTCCTCTTCTCGCTCGTCCTCCTCCCTCCTCCTTCTTCTTCCTCCTCCTCTCCCTCGTCGTCGTCCTCCTCCTCTTCTTCCTCCTCCTCCTCTCCTCCTCCTCCTCCCTCCTCCTCTCTTCCTCCTCCTCTTCTTCCTCCTCCTCCTCCACTTCCTTCCACCTTCTCCTCTTCCTCCTCCTCTTTTCCCTCCTCCTTCCACCCCCTCTTCTTCCTCCTCCTCCTCTTCTCCCTCGTCCTCCTCCTCTTCTTCCTCCTCCTCCTCTTCCTCTTCCTCCTCCTCTCCTCTTCTTCTTCCTCCTCCTCTTCTCCCTCGTCCTCCTCCTCCTCTTCTTCCTCCTCCTCTTCCTCCTTCTCCCTCCTCCTCTTCTTCCTCCTCTTCTTCCTCCTCCTCCTCTTCTTCCTCCTCCTCCTCTTCTTCCTCCTCCTCTTCTTCCTCCTCTTTATCTTCCTTCCTCCTCTTCTTCTTCCTCCTCTTCTTCTTCCTCCTACTCCTCCTCTTCCTCCTCCTCCTCCCTCCTCCTCCTCTTTTCCTCCTCCTCCCTCTTCCTCTTCTTCCTCCTCCTCCTCTTCTCCCTCGTCCTCCTCCTCATTTCCTTGCTCCTCCTCTTCTTCCTTTTCCTGCTCCTCCTCTTCTTCTTCCTCCTCCTCTTCTCCCTCGTCCTCCTCCTCCTCTTCTTCCTCCTCCTCCTCTTCCTCCTTCTCCCCTCCCTCTTCTTCCTCCTCTTCTTCCTCATCCTCCTCTTCTTCCTCCTCCTCCTCTTCCTCCTCCTCCTCCCTCTTCCTCTTCTTCCTCCTCCTCCTCTTCTTCCTCCTCCTCCTCTTCCTCCTCCTCCCTCTTCCTCTTCTTCCTCTCCTCCTCCTCTTCTTCCTCCTCCTCCTCTTCTTCCTCCTCCTCCTCCCTCCTCCTCTTCTTCCTCCTCGGCGCACCTGTCTTCAGCACCAGCAGATGCAGCGCATCGTCCCTCAGGTAGGAAGCGGCGGCAATTTCGTGGGTGGGGATGCGGAGGATGAGCTCCTCGTTGTCCCTCCAGTGAGCAGAGGCAGCGGGCAGAGAGGCTCAGGATGCTCTCCTGCTCAGGTGTGGTCTTCAACGGCAGCTCCTTCAGTTGCTGCGGGGAGGAAGAGGAGCCAAACCTCAGGGACAATTCAGGGGTGACGAAGGCCTGGCAGCACCCCAGCCTGACCCCCCCACCCCCTTGGGAGTGCGAGGGGCACCATGTGCCACAGCCTTTCCCAGCCCATAAGAGCCTCTTTTGGCCCCTTGGCAAAATTGCCCATCACTGCATTGTTCTCCATATTAAAAAAAAAATCATTCCAAGATCATTATAGGCAGTCCTCGACTTACGACCACAGCTGACCCCAAAATTTCCGTTGCTAACTGAGACATTGCTTGAGTGAGTTCTGCCCCATTTTGCTACCTCTCTCGGCACGGTCGTTAAGTGAATCTGTCTGCCCCATTGGGGCCCAAAGGGGGATCGCGTGGCCTGGGGACCGTCATAAATACGAATCAGTTGCTGGGGTCTGAATTTTGAATGCGTGACCCCGGGGACGCCGCAACGGTCGTAAGTGTGAAACACAGTCCAAAGTCGCTTTTTTCCCCCCAGTGCCGCGTAAAGCAACGGCCACTAAACGGAACGGCTGTAAGTCTAGGACTAGCTGCCCAGTCATTGAGCCACGTGAAGCAGATTTACCCTGGCGGTATCCAAAAGCTGCAATAATTCATCCCGGCTCGAAGGATTGAGGGATGTGTTCACCCAGGTCAGGTGTCCTAAAAACTGGGGGGGAAGAGGGAAACAGTGAGAAAAATTCAGAACGAAACGTGAATTATATTCTTATTTTTTTCCCATTGGTTTTTTTCCCCCCTCTATAACATCTTACAATCCTCACATGAACATTGTTGTGTCATCACACCTGATCTCGCTTCCATATTTATGCACCTTCCTACAGTTCTATAAGTTTCTCTATTGTTTCTCAGCTCCTTTCTCCTCCTCTTCCTCCTCCTTCTCTTCTCCCTCTTCCACCTCTTCCTTCTCCTCCTCTTCCTTGTTCTCCTCCTCCTCCTCCTCTTCTTCCTCCTCCTTCTCCTCTTCCCCCTCTTCCACCACTTCCTCCTCCTCCTCTTCTTCTTCTTCATCCTCCTCTTCTTTATTCTCCTCCTCCTCCTCTTGTTCCTCCTCCTTCTCCTCTTCCCCCTCTTCCACCACTTCCTCCTCCTCCTCTCTCTTCTTCATCCTCCCCTCTTCTTTATTCTCCTCCTCCTCCTCTTCTTCCTCCTCCTTCTCCTCTTCCCCCTCTTCCCCACTTCCTCCTCCTCCTCCTCTTCTTCTTCTTCCTCCTCTTCTTCCTTGTTCTCCTCCTCCTCCCCTTCCTCCTCCTCTTCCTCCTCTTCTCCCTCGTCGTCGTCCTCCTGCTCCTCTTCTTCCTCCTCCTCTTCCTTGTTCTCCTCCTCTTCCTCCTCCTCCTCCTCTTCCTCCTCTTCTCCCTCTTCCACCACTTCCTCCTCTTCCTCTTCTTCTTCTCATCATCCTCCTCTTCTTTATTCTCCTCCTCCTCCTCTTCTTCCTCCTCCTTCTCCTCTTCCCCCTCTTCCACCACTTCCTCCTCCTCCTCCTCTTCTTCTTCTTCCTCCTCCTCTTCCTTGTTCTCCTCCTCTTCCTCCCCTCTCCTCCTTCTCTCTCCTCTTCTCCCTCTTCCACCTCTTCCCTCGCTCCTCTTCTTCTTCTTCCTCCTCCTCTTCCTTGTTCTCCTCCTCTTCCTCCTCCTCTTCCTCCTCTTCTCCCTCTTCCACCATTTCCTCCTCTTCCTCTTCTTCCTCCTCCTCTTCTTCTTCTTCTTCCTCCTCCTCTTCCTTGTTCTCCTCTTCCTCCTCTTCCTTCTCCTCCTCCTCCTGCTCTTCTCCCTCTTCCACCTCTTCCTCCTCCTTCTCTTCTTTTCTTCCTCCTCTTCCTTGTTCTCCTCCTCTTCCTCCTTCTCCTCTTCCTCCTCCTCTTCCTCCTCCTCCTCTCTTCTTCTTCTTCTCCTCACATGAACATTTTGTGTCATCACACCTGATCTCGCTTCTATATTTATACACCTTCCTCTACAGCAGTGGTTCCCAAACTTGGCAACTTTAAGACTTGTGGACTTCAACTCCCAGAATTCTCCAGCCAGCAGAGCTCTGCAGTTGTATACTTTCTCTATTGTTTCTCGGCTGAATTAACTTTATTCCTGTTATGCAACCATTTAACCAGTTATCCCGAATTTCATAGTATTCAGATTCTTCTTTGTCCTTTAACCTTAGTGTTACATTGCCCAATTCTGCACAGAATTTTCTGAATCACTCATTCAGCTGGAGGAATATTACTACGTTTCCAACATTGGGCAAATGTTATTCTGGCTGCAGTCAACAGTGTGTTAGTATATATTTAATTTTCTTTTTATATTTCCCCTTGGTTATTCCCAGCAGAAGAGTTCCGGTTTGCATTCTGTTTGTTCATTTGTTGTATCCGTTTCCAAATTTTCATCCAATACTTTTGAGTTTTCGGACAGGTCCACCACATATAATAGAAAGTTCCTTGCGGGTTTTTTTTTGCACTTCCAGGAAGTTGGATTCAATGTTTGGGTACATTTTGGCCAATCTCATTGGTGGTAAATGCCAACGATAGAACATTTTGTACATGTTTTCTTTGATCTTGTTTTTGCAATTTGTGTTCCAAATTCTTTCCCAATCCACTAGGGTCTATATATTGTATCTGAAATTTTTGGCCCACACTATCGTGCCATCTTTAGCTGCTTCTTCTTCCAATGTTACTTCTAATAAATATTTGTACATTCCTGTTATGAATTTATCTTCTTTGTTATGGATTATATTTTTAAAGGCAGAATTTACACTGAGCACAGATTGCGTGGACGAGGAACAAATATTTCTCTTTGCATTGTTTTCTGCTGCTTCCCTCGTTCGTCTGTTCGTAAATTGGGGTTTTTTTTGGCATGGATCGGGGCTGGGGGAGTGGAGGTGGGTGGAAATGTTCCTCACCGTTTTTGCACCCAGAGCCCTTTGCGAAATTTGGTCTGAAATGGTCTTAGACGGGGATCTCCAAACTTGGGAACTTTAAGACTTGTGGACTTCAACTCCCAGAATTCCCCTGGCTGGGGAATTCTGGGAATTGAAGTCCACAAGTCTTAAAGTTCCCAAGTTTGGAGACCCCTGGCCTAGGGTTTCCTGCCTGAGCAGGGGTTGGACTAGATGACCTCTGAGGCTTCTTCCCAACTCTGTTAAATGAGATTTATTTGCGCTTGTTCACCTCTGTAAGATTTCTTTTAGGTTTGTCCCCCCACAAAAGCTGTTCCCAAAATTGGCCATGTGGAAGCAGCCTCTGCAAATCCCACTCTCTTGCACCCAGACTTCAAAGCAACCCCATCCCTTAATGCAGGCCCTCCCTTGGCCGTTCGTGTAGCGACGGTTAGATGCACAACAGTGCCGAAAAAAGGAGCTATGAGCCAGGAAGGGGCCTTGGAGGTCTTCTAGTCCCCCCCTACTCAAGCAGGAGATCCCATAACCATTTCAGCAGGTGTGCCCAGTCTCTTCTTGAAAACCTCGAGTGATGGAGGAGCACCCATAACTTCTGGTGGCAAGCAGTTCCACTGGTTAATTGTCCTCACTGTTAGGGACTTTCTCCTTAGTTCTAAGTTGCTTCTCTCCTTGATTAGTTTCCACCCATCGCTTCCTGTCTTGCCCTTCAGGTGCTTTGGAGAAGCTTGGCTCCCTCTTCTTTGTCGCAGCCCCTCAAATATGGAATCTCGCTCCTGTCCCCACTAGTCCTCCTTTTCATTAAACTAGACATACCCAGTTCCTGCAACCATTCTTCATATGGAAATATTCGTAGCTCTGGGTTGAACTGTGGGTCCTCGGTGCTCTCTGACTTGGGTGTTTTCTTGCAGACATTTCATGACCCAACTAGGGAACATTATCAGTTCTAGAAGGGAGGGGAGATTCTTGGAGTGGAGAAGCAGGAGGAGGAGGAGGAGAGGAGGGAAGGAGGGAGGGAGGGAGGGAAGGACTGTGAGGTCCTTGGTGCTCTCTGAGCTTGGCAGTTTTCTTGCAGATGTCTCATGACCCAACCCAACTAAGGAACATCAGCGCTATGGTAGAAAGGGGTTTGCAGAGTGGAAAGGAGGAAGCAAGGAAGAGCAAGGGAAGAGGAGGAGAGGAAAAGGAAAGGAGGAGGAGAGGAAGATGACTGGGGGGGTCCTTGGTGCTCTCTGAGCTTAGATGTTTTCTTGATGATTTTTCATGACCCAACCTAGGGAACATCATCATGCTCCAAGGGAGTGGGGTTTGCGGAGAGGAAGAGAGGAAGAATAGGGAGGAGAAAAAGATTATAGGGTCCTCTGGGCTTGGTGGTTTTCTAGTAGACGTGCTAGAAGGGATGAGGAGGAGGAATAGGGGTCCTTGGTGCTCTCTGAGCTTGGTGGTTTTCTTGCAGATGTCTCATGACCCAACTAGGGAACATTATCAGTGCTAGAGAAGGGAATGGAGTTTGCAGAGAAGAGAGGCGGGGGTGGGAGGAGGAGAAGGAGGGGATTGTGGGGTCCTAGGTGCTCTCTGAGCGTGGTAGTTTTCTTGCAGATGTTTCATGACCCAACTAGGGAACATCATCAGTGCCAGGGAATGGAGTTTGTGGAGGGGAAGAAGAGAGAAGTGGAGGGGAAAGTGGAGGGAGGAGGACAACGATGACAACGACGACTCTGGGGTCTCTAAATGCTCTTGGTGGGTGTCTTACAAATGTTTCAGGATCCAACTAAGGAACTCATCAGTGAAAGAAGGGTGTAGTGTGCAAGTGGAGAGGAAAACAGGATGAGAGGGAGAGAAGGAGGAGGACGGGATCCTTGGTGCTTCCTTAGCTAGGTTGTTTTCTTGCAGAATTTCATTACCCAACTACGTAACATCATCAGCATAAAAGCGTGTTTGATGTTTGTGGAGAGGAGGAAGGAGGAGAGGAGAAGGAGAGAGGAGGAAGGAGAAGGGAAGGAGGAGAGAACTGTGAGGTCCTTGATGCTCTCTGGGCTTGGATGTTTTTTCCAGACGTTTCATGACCCAACTAGGGAACATTGTCAGTACTAGAAGAGAGCGGGGTTTGCAGAGAAGAGGAAGGAGGAAGGAAGAAAAAAGAAGAAAGAAAGAAAGAAGAAAAGAAAGAAAAAGAAAGAAAGAAAGAAGAAAAAAGGGAAGAAAGACTGTGTGATCCCTGGTGCTCTCTGAGCTTGGCTGTTTTCTTGCAGACGTTTCAGACCCAACTAGGGAACACCATCAGTGCCAGAAGGGAGGGAGGTTTTTGGAGTGGAGAAGCAGGAGGAGGAGGAGGAGGAGAAGGGAAGGAGGAGGAGGGTTATGGGTTCCTTGGTGTTCTCTGACTTGGTGGTTTCCTTGCAGACATTTCATGACCCACGAGGGAACATTGTCAATACTAGAAGAGTGGGGTTTTGCAGAGAAGAGGAGGAAGGAAGGAAGAAAAAAGAAAGAAAAAAAGAAGAAAAAAGAAAGAAAGAAAGAAAGAAAGAAAGAAGAAAGAAGAAAGGGAAAGAAGACTTGTGATTCCTGTGTTCTTTTGAGCTTGGCGTTTCTTGCAGATGTTTCAAGACCCACTAGGGAACACCATCAGTGCCAGAAGGAGTGGGGTTGTGGAGTGGAGAAGGAGGAGAGATAGGGAGGGAGGGAGGAAGAGGGACAACGGCGCTTCCTTGGTGCTCTCTGACTTGGTTACTTCTTGCAGGCGTTTCACGACCCAACTAGATAACACCATCAGTGCTAGAAGGATGTGGGCTTGTAATGAACATCTGCCAAAACAATCACCCTCAGAGACCACGGAAGACCTCCCAGGTGGGTCGGATTGGCAGAGGGGCTAAGGAATTCGGTGGGCATACTACATTTCCCGGGTGCCCTGGGTGAGGGGGCGTCCCCCGTCCCGCGCTCACCTTCACCCCTTCTCCACGTAGTCCTGCAGCAATCTGGGGGTCAATGAGGTAGTCCGGGGGTACGAGGCACGGAGTGGAGGGGCCGCCGCCGCACACGTTCCCCTTCAGCGCTTGCTTGCGGGAGGCTCTGGGGAAGACCAGCGCTTGATGGGGGATACGACCCCTGCAACGGGCAAAGAGGGGGGAGGGAGGTTACCAAGCTGCCATCCACCCGCACCCACCAGGCAACCGCCAGCGGTGGTGGCAGAGCCTGATGGCAGCAGGGCAGGCAGCTGCAAGGGACGAGAAGGTGCGGAGCAGACGGCGGGGCTGCAGACGGCCACCGCCCCCCCCCCCTTCGCTTCAGGGCTGTGCCAAGGAAGAAGACGGGCACGGCAGCATCGGCTCAATGCCATGCTTGGGGGGGAGGGAGGGGTTTACACCTGGCGTCCCTGCAAAGGAGAATGGAAGAAGGAGGGAAATGGGGAGGAGGAGGGGGAAGAAGAGGAAAGAAGAGAAGAGATGGAGTGGATAAGGAGGAGGAGGAGGAAGTGGACTGTCCCACTTTCCTTCTGGATTTTCTGAGAAAGGAGGAGGGGGGGAGGAGTATAGGAGAGGGTGAGGGGAGAAGGAGGAAAGAAGGAGGAAGAAAAAAGAATACTCTCCCCTTCTCTTCTTCCAAGAGTAAAGCTTTCATCTACCCCTAAGTCTGCCCTCTGTCTCTTTCAAATGGAGGGGCACCATTCCTCCATTCCTGTGCCCAAGGTGGGACCGTGGGAGTGAGGAGAGATAGAGGATAGGGGGGAGAAAGAAAGAAAGAAAGAGGTAGGAAGAAAAGGAAGGAAGGAGATTGGATTGATGGATGGATGGATGGATGGATAGGATGGGTGGTGGATGGAAGGAAGGAAGGAGAGAGGGGAAAGATAGTTAGGGATATGATGGAATGAAAGAAAGAATGAAGGAGGGGGGAGGAATGATGGATGGATGGCTGATGGAGGATGGGTGGGGGGGTGGGTGGGTGGGTGGGTTGAAGGAAGGATGAGGAAAGATAGAGAGAAGGAGAGAGAATGGAAGGAAGGAAGAAATGAAGGGGGAGGGAGGAGATTGGATGGATGGATGGATGGATGATGGTGGATTATGGATGGTGGATGGTAGGTGGTGGTGGGTGGTGGTGGGTGAAAGGAAGGAGAGATGGGAAGGGAGGAAGGAAGGAAACTGGAGGAAGAGAGTAGGAAGAGAATGGAAGGAAGGAGAAGAAATGAAGAGGGGGAGGAGAATTGGATGGATTATGGATGGATTGATAGGTTAGTGGTGAGTGGTGGAAGGAAGGAG
>NC_045542.1:172934723-172957618 GCF_009769535.1 Thamnophis elegans | reverse complement strand
GCTTCCCAGCAATCTGGGTCCTCATTTTACTCCCTCTGCAGGATAAAAGTCTGAATCAACCATAGGCTGTCAGTATCAAACTCCTGGCTGTGGGCAATTAGCCACTGCCCCATCATATCTATAGATTTTTATGTATATGCATATTGTGCCTTTCTGATCCAAATGCCACAAGGTTGAATCGAACAAAATGAAATTTAGTGTGGAGGGAAAAAAGGTTTTACACCTGGGCAGGAAAAATATTACATAGAATGTGGCTCAACTGTGAGATCTTGGGTCTGAATGGATAAGTCACATGTGTGCAGCTGCAGCCCAAAAACTAATACAATCCTTGATTGTATAAACAGGCAAAGAATCAAAATCACAGGAAGTATTAGTCCTGCTCTATAAAGCCTTAGTAAGATCACATGTAAAACACTGCATCCAGTTTTGTCGTCAAACTGCAAAAAAGATGTTGAGGCTTTGGAAAAAGGGCAGAGAAGGGCAGTAGGCTGATGAAAGGACCTGGAGACTAAAACATAGGAAGAACGTTGCAGGATTTTGGTTTGGCTAGTCTAGAGAAAAGAAGGATTGGGAGTGGCATGATATCAATATTCCAGTGTTTGAGAGGCCACGCACACATGAGCATCAGAAACCGAAAGAGCAGCTGCCGGGTGTGCATGCTCGTGTGGGAAGGTGATATCCAGTTTCTAGCATGTCCATGCGCACCGGCTACCTGGTGTCTAATTTCTGGCATACATGCATGCTGGAAGACCAGCTGCGTGCCCAAAGACATGAGATGGGATCCTGGCAGTCACTTCCTAGGGGAGCTGAGCTGTTGGCCAGGACAGGGGCTGGGGCTTCCCTCCTCCCCGACTGAGTGGGCTCCTGCATGGCCCAAGCCCTCAAGCCCATGGCATCATTGCGCATCTGCTGTCCAGAGCGCTTGGCCAGCTTGGGCGCACCCGAAAGGCAGCAGCAGTGGCAGCAGAGGGGGAGCAGGAGAGAAAGTTAGATTGCATAGTCAAATAAAGGGAATAAAAGATCTAAGGAACAAAGATGGGAGGAAAATTAAAAAGAAAATAAGATTAAATGTTCGGATGCAGGTAAGAGATGATGGATAAGGGAAAATAGAGTAAAAATATTTTATGAATAAACTTCAATAATGTGTATTAATATCAGAACTATACAGGTTGGATTATTATTTTAGTGTGATAGCTATCAGGATGATAATTTAATATAAAGGAAATGAAGAATTGGGAAAATAGACTACTACTAAATATGTATAAAAATATGAACAACAGTGAAAGGTTAGAACTTAGAATGGGCGATTAGGGAAATATTTATAAATATATATTAATCTAAGCATGTGTATTAATAATAGAATTATATGATTGAAGAACTGGAAAGATATTATAGAAATACCCTAAATGTATAAATTATTGTGATTGATACTAAAACTGTATTATGAGATATTGAATAATAGAAGGATGGAACTTTGATTAACTAATCTAAAACAAATAGGTGGAAAACATGTCTGACTATTATAGCGATATGAAAGCCGGGTGGTTGGGGGGAGTTAAATAGGGATAGAAAATAGTGGGGAATAATATTATATACAAAAGGATAAAGATGGTTCAGAAATGATAGGTGATAATAAAAGGCATATAAATATTATGAAATAATGGAAATGAAAGGTAATATTTAGGAATAATAACACTGTTTATTTGTACGAAATGCATGTTACTCAGTTACCACACCATTCATGCAGTGATATGTATAAAGAATATCTATGTATAATAAAAATGTAATGGTTGTTTGTTCAATCCCCCAAAGTTCTTCATCAATTGCTTTGAAATTTTGGCACAACATTGCATTCAAATACGTGAATGTTTTATTACGTATATTACAGATGCCACACCTGTGACAGGTAAAAACATGATTTTCTGTAAAAACATGATTTTTGAAAACCAGCTCCATCTGGTGAACGTAAAAGCAACACAGCTATATTAAATATTTCATGATTCCATTTCAATGTTTCCAGCACCATCTGGTTGACGTAAAAGCAACACACACTACTAAATATTTCATGATTCCATTTCAATGTTTCCGATTACATTGTTATATTGAATTTTCATAGATCTTGATTTATTTTCATTTTGATTTAATTATTTCGTGTGACATTGCGTTGTGTCGTTTACCATAGTGTTCATTTAGTGAGTGTAGTATATTCGGAACAGTTGGCTCTCTCTCCAGCTTCGTCCCGACGGTCCCTTTATATGTGTGGCTGGGCTACGGCCGCACCCTTTCCCCTTTCCGCCCTCCAGAGGAGGCAGAGGTGGAGTCTACTCAGCCCGGCTGGCCGCACATGCTCTCCACCCCCCTCACAGCGAGCCAACTACGGCCTCGCCAAGGCAGCTCCAGTGGGACGGCGTCGTCAGCCTGAGGTGCAGGGGGTTGGGGCGGCCCCTGGATGCCCCATGAGGCGGCACACCGAGGACTTCTCCAAGATCCTGGACGTCTCACTCTCCTAGGCCACCGACTTGGGGGAGCCCGAGCGCAGCTCCTTCGAGGAGAAGCTCAACAACTTCCCCGAGGTCGACAGCCCGGTGCCGTCTCCCCCAACCAGCCTCGCCCGGCCAGCAGCCCCGAGTCCTGACCAACGGCAGCACCCACCCGCCTTCCACTACGCCCAGACTGGGCCACAGCAACGCGTGGCCGGGAACAGCTAGTAAAAAATAAAAATTTGATTGAAAAAAAAGAAATGGGGAAGGGAGGGGAAGGAAAATAGACCAGCTATCAATCGAAACAAAAAGGTTTCTTGTAGGAACCAAGGTCATCCTGACAGATGGCAGCGGAGTGGCAGCTACCTTCATTGGACAATGCTCTCTTAAGGGGAAACTGCAGGAAGTGAGTTGATTTTCGCTAGCTCTGCCGGTATGGTTTATGCAATAAACATGTTATTTGAGGAATCTACTTGCCTTGGAGTTCTCTTGGTGGATGCATTACTTGGAACCCTGACACAGAGTTGCAGTCAGAAATGCATTTAGTCCTGAATCCCTTACTATAGGATCGTAGGATCCCTGCTCGGAGCTTGTCGGGTGTGAGCCCTACTGGTGAAACTGGACCTCAAGGGTCAAGTGGGCTGCTGCTAACGTACCTGCCTCCCAACAGCGTTGCAGCAGCCCTCCCCTCGCTCCTCGAGTCGGTAGCCGAGCTGGCAATTGAGTTCCCAGGCTTATGGTCCTGGGGGATTTCAATTTGCCTACGCTCGGTGAACACTCTGATGGGCGCAGGAGTTCATGGCCTCCATGACAGCCATGGGCTTGACCCAGATAATTCGGGGGCCCAACTCACTCTGCGGGTCACACGCTCGACCTCGTATTTCTTTCGGAGCATGTGGATTTGTGATCTTGGTCTGAGGGGTAATGAGATCATACCCCTGTCGTGGTCAGACCACTGCCTACTGAGGCTTGACTTCCGAAGACCAAACCCCCACTGTAGGAGGAGGGAACCGACCAAGTGGTTCCGCCCCAGGCAACTTATGGACCCTTTGAGGTTCCAGACGGAGCTTGGGGTTATTCCTGACTACTCTCGCCCACAGTCCGGTAGAGACTCTGGTTGCTGCCTGGCATTCGGCAGCATTCGGAGACCCTCGACCGGATTGCGCCACTACGGCCCCTCCGAGGCGGCGGATCCCGGAGGCCTCCTTGGTTCACCGAGGAGCTCCGGGAGAGGAAGCGCCGGAGGAGACGCCTAGAGCACCAGTGGAGGTCCGATAAATCCAATCGAACCGAGCACTCTTAACAACCTGCACCAAGGATTACATCAGGGCACTTAGGGCAGCAAAGAGATCTTATATTGCCACCTTGGTTGCGTCCGCCGATTCCCGTCCAGCCGCCCTGTTTAGGATAACCCGTTCCCTCTTAAATAAGAGGGATACTGGGGACCCCTTGCAGGGTAGGGCTGAAGACTTGCCCAGTTCTTGGCGGACAAAAGTTGCTCGGTTTCGGTCGGATTTGGACTCCACCTTTGCAGAGCCAGCCAAGACATGAGAGGACGATTTGGTAGACCATCGCTGGGTTGAGTTCAGGATGTTACCCCCGGGGACGTGGACAAGGCCATGAGGGCTGTGAGTGCCTCCACCTGTGTACTGGACGTTCCCTCCTGGCTGGTTGCTACAGCAGGGAGGTGACACGGGGCTGGATCCAAGCGGTTATTACCGCCTCGCTTCGGGAGGGGCACTTCCCCGCCGCACTTAAAACGGCGGTGGTGGACCCTCCTGAAGAACCATCTTTGGATCCAGCTGTACTTAACAACTCGTCCAGTCTCCAACCTCCCCTTATTGGGAAGGTTGTTGAGAAGGTGGTGGCCTACCAGCTCCAGCGGTCCTGGAGGAAGCCGACTACCTGGACCCTTCCAGTCCGGCTTCAGACCTGGTTACAGCACAGAAACGCTTTGGTCGCATTGACCGATGATCTCTGGAGAGCCAGGGATGGAGGCCACCCCCCATCTTGGTTCTCCTTGACCTCTCGGCGGCTTTCGATACCATCGACCATGGTATCCTTCTGCGACGACTGCGGGAGGTGGGAGTGGGAGGCACTGTTTTGCAGTGGTTCTCCTACCTCTCGGACAGGTCGCAGTCGGTGTTGGTCGGGGGACAGAGATCGACCATGAGGCCCCTAACATATGGGGTGCCGCAGGGGTCGGTCCTGTCCCCCGTACTATTTAACATCTACATGAAACCGCTGGGCGAGATCATTCGGAGGCACGGGATAAGATACCACCAATATGCGGACGATACGCAGCTGTATCTGTCCGCCCCGTGCCAACTCAATGAAGCGGTGGACGTGATGAACCAGGGACTTGAAGCTGTTAGGGACTGGATGAGGGCTAACAAGCTTGTACTCAACCCAGAAAAGACCGAGTGGCTGTTGTGTTTCCCTCCCAAAAATTTGGCTAGTGTTCCACCACTCAGGGCTGGGGGGTCAGATTTACACCCCTCAGACAGGGTTCGCAACTTGGGAGTCCTCCTGGATCCACAGCTGACCTTTGATCACCACCTGTCGGCTGTGACCAGGGAGCATTTGCCCAGGTTCGCCTGGTGCGCCAGTTGCGACCCTACCTGAACCGGGAGGCTCTCACAACAGTCACTCGCGCCCTCGTGACCTCTAGGCTGGAATACTGCAATGTGCTCTACATGGGGCTGCCCTTGAAGAGCATCCGGCGGCTTCAGCTAGTCCAGAATGCGGCCAGCGCGAGTGATTGTGGGTGCACCTCGGTTCGCCCACATAACACCTATCCTCCGCGAGCTGCACTGGCTACCTGTTGATCTCCGTGTGCGCTTCAAGGTGCTTCTTACTACCTACAAAGCCCTTCATGGTAGTGGATCTGCGTACTTGGGAGACCGCCTCCTGCCAATTACCTCCTCTCGACCCATAAGATCGCATAGATTAGGCCTCCTCCGAGTGCCATCTGCCAGCCAGTGCCGGCTGGCAACTACGAGGAGGAGAGCCTTTTCAGTAGCAGCTCCGACCCTCTGGAACGATCTCCCCGTGGAGATTCGTACCCTCACCACCCTTCAGACCTTCCGCACAGCCCTCAAGATCTGGCTATCCCGTCCAGGCCTGGGGGTAAGACCATAGTCCGCCCCCACCCGAATGTTGTATGAATGTTGCTTGGTCTTAATTATATATTGTGTTTTTATGTTATTGTATGTCTTCCCCTTCCATACAAGTTGTTAGCCCGCCCTGAGTCCCCTTAGGGAAAAGGGCGGCCTATAAATAAACTCAACTCAACTCAACTCAACTCAACTATTGTTTCAGCTTTTTTTTACTTTGCTTAATATTGTTGAAATCTGCCTTTCAACCTTGCTTCACATTATGTATTGCAAGTAACAACAGAAAGAAAAACCATAAAGCAAGGGTCCTCAAACTTTTTTAAAAATAGAATTTATTTTTATTTTCAAAACAAACACAACACCTAAATCTTCCTTCTTTACATACTGTATACAGAAAGTGTATCAGTTGGTTACAAAAGGTTTTCGTGCATCTCTTCCACAGTCATGAAACATAATTCATATAAACTCAAGTATTTTAACTTAAATATTTATACATGTTACCCTTATACCTCCATTTTATTTGACTATAATTATTTAAATGTCCATCATAAAATATACCAAGTTTTAATACATAACCACATACTGGCATTTCATTTAATATTTCTAAAATCCTCCAATAGCAGTGAATCCTTATGTCCTATTCTAGCTAAACATCCATAATATTTAGTAACAAACTTTCTAATCCTCCTTTCCAGATACCTGTTTGCTATTTTCATCCAGTTTCCTTATATTATACCCATACATATATATAGGTTGTCATTATTATCCCTCCTTTATTTGACTATATCCTGTATCATAACATTTCCCCCTAATAATCAAAACTTGACTGTATCTAACTTAGTTCTTTTTTATTAACCTTTGTATATAATCCAAAAGGATTTTTAATCTTCCTTTCATGGGTACCATTCAATATTCATATCCAATTATTACTTATCATACACAACACATTGTATACTTTATCATTATCAATTATTTATTTAATTATATCTATTATTACTACTTTCACTAAGTTTAACTAGTTTAAAGTTATTCTTCCATCTATCAACCTGTATCTTTCCAATAACAAACCATCTCATATCTTCTGCCATTTGTGGTACCAATCCTCTAGTCATCTTCTTGATCAGCTTTGTATGGACTTCTCTAGCAACTCCTTGCTTATAAGATCTCTCATATAATCTTGGTGCCCTCTTTCTGTTTCCTTATTCAGTTTGTCTTGATTGTCAGCAATGTTATCAAAACTTTTCTAGTGGAATTTCTTTCTTTAGTCCATAGATTCTTTAATTTTATCTTCTTCTATATCTTGACCTTTGAAATAGATTTCCATCTCCATTTAATTCCTCTTTCTGTATTCCATTCTTTCCATTTTCAGGAACAAACCAATTACCCATAGATATCAGCAGGTTTTAGTCTCTTTATATTCATTTTCCACCGGTATTTTGAGTTTCAATCACCCCCTTTTGCATTTCCCATGGGGAAGGTCAATTCCCCTCAGACAATCAGTAAAGCAGGATATGTTACACTGGTAGTCTCATGAGTAGGAGTCCCCGGGCTCACTGTGTGTAATTTAAAGAGAAAAATGCTAAATAGCCTGAATTGCACATTAGCTAAACTCATTTGGTCTTACTAAATAAGAGCTAGGGCAGGTTCAAGAACCATCCCTTCGAAATGGGCAGCCTGTAACTTAAAGGGAAAGCATGGCTGTGAAGAATTTTGGGATTTCTGCTTGCTTGAAACCTGTCTGGAAGCTCACAGAAGAGATATCTGATATTAATTGGCATGGAAAATTGGATACTGTAAATTTCTTTCCAGAAATTATACTCTGGTTGCTAGACCGTCATGGTAGAAAATGAAATATCCTAGGAAATATTGAAAAGGCAGAATATTTATCTGGATGTGAAAAGGAAGAAACATGTTTTAAAAGACAGAATAGCTGCCTGCAGCTTCCTACCCATCCCCCTTTGTCAATGAATAATTAAACTCTGAGCTAGTCGAATTTAAGCTGGTTGTTAACTCAAGGATTTTTTTTCTTTGAAGAGCGAGTAGCAGGAAAAGGAGGGGGGAAGTGCGGCTTTTCTGCTCCCTTTAACATTTTTTTTTCTTTTTAACCCTTCTGTCTGAGCAAGGAGGGGCTAATGGGTGACTGCTCATGTAGCTTTGCCTTTCATTGTTTTGGTTTTCTTAGATTTTCTTTTCTGCTCTGAATATAATTTTGATTTTGTTATTTCTGGAAAGTTTTGAGGTTTAAGATGTTAAATTAAACCTATATAAAAAGAAATGATTTTGAAAGATTTTGTTTGCATTGGTACGTGTTTAACCTACTTCATGAGAATTGCTTCCATCTGAATGGAATCTGAACTTAACTCATATTTTACTAAAAGCAGAGAACTGACACAAAAGTCAGATACAAATATATTTCAGAGCATGGACCCAAAGTACTTCATTTATCTTCATGTAACCTTTGATACTTTTTCCTCATTTTTATTTGGGCTACTCGTCAGAAAGGAGAAGCCACTAAACATGTTGTTAATCACTGTATTCGAACATTTGCTGTCATGGGCTACCTTCTATGTTAAAAACAGACAATGGCCCTGCATATTGTAGCCGCTCCTTTGCCGATTTTTGTGTCAAATGGCAAATTGAACATCTTTTTGGCATATTTATAATTCTACAGGACAGGCCATAGTGCAGTGGGCAAATTTTACATTAAAATCTGCTTTGGATAAACATAAACAAACAGGAGGGATTCCTATAGGTCTCCCTGGTAAACAGGGATTTGTTGAATAAAGTTCTGTTTACTCTGAATCATCTTAGTATCACAAAAAATATATCACAAAATTTTTATCAACTCCAATAGATAATCATTTTGGAAGTAGAATGAGTCATCCCCAGCCACAGGTCATGTATAGATTATTGCCTAATCCCGAATGGCATGGACCCGTTCCTTTATTAACATGGGACGAGGATATGCTGCTGTGCTTGCTCCTACAGGTCCAGGTGTGGATCCCTGCTCAGTTGTGTGAAACCATGGAAGGATGGCGTGGCATCAAGGACTGAAAAACCCGATCCTGGACTTTTCACTCAGCCTGCAGAACCCTCAGCAGGATCGGGACCAGAGCACTTTGTCAGAAACATCAAGTGACCTGAGGACAGATTAAGGCCCTCTCTGCACAGTCTAAAAAAAATTGTTACAGGGTAAGGACATGCCACAGACACCAGATAACTTTTTAGTAGCAGCATTTGCTTGTTTAAATGCTAATTCTATACCTATTATTATAGGGTGTATTCTTTTTATGTGTATCTTTCCCCCTGGAATGGCTACAGTGACTTTGCAAGATGGAATTCCAGAGCAAGGACTTTGGGAATGGAATTCCTATATATGGATGTGCAAAATATCTCTCGATTAATAAACAAGACAGATTGCTGGATCTGCATGCACGTTCCCCACAAGCCAAAGGAGGACCTTTAATACATGCTATTCCTTTTAATGAAACTGGATGGAAACAACATCCTTGCATCCTTGGAACACTACAAAAAGACTATGTTGATTATTCTATCTTAGCTATTGGTAGCAAGATTCAAGAAGTAGCGGCATATTGTTGGGAATTCATCAACCATACTAGATACGCATCTGTTGATGTTGTAGAGTATCCCTATTGTAACACATTTGTTCTTAACACCACTATTGAGAGACCTAATACCTTTCTGAATGCCACTAAAATGGAACATTTTCATAACTTCACCTCTTTTACATGTACATACCAATTAACTGGGTGTCCAGTGGTGGTGGGATGTCCAACCACCGACCATCTCCCTTTATGTAATTTGGTAAGATCAATGGTCAAACAATTAGCAGGGAGTGGTAATCAAACAACTAACATATTAGGTGACATTTGGATGTTATGTGGTAGGCGAGCATATCAGCGTATCCCTGCATGGTGGTACATTGGGATATATTGCCCCCTCCGTAGTGATATCTGATCATCAACCTAAAGGACGGTTACGGAATCGTAGAAATATAGAGGTTCAAAATCCCATCAATCATTATACTGATACCATGCTAGCAAGGGGTATTATTCCTCTTTTAGGAGTTATGATGAATTATAGAGATTTACATACTTTATCAAATTGGACTACTGCTTTATTTAATGCTATCATCAAATCCTTAACATTAATAAAGAAATGTCACAAATTAGAGAGGAAGTTTTAGATGTTATTTTAGCAGCCAAGGGTGATGTATGTGCTTTAATCCATTCACATTGTTGTATGTATATTACTGATTATAAAGCAAATATTTCAGCCACCATTGAACACATGGAAAACATGATTGCAGATAATCCAATTGGTTCCAATATCCTGCAATCCCCATGGGAGTGGTTATGGTCTTGGCTCCCAGATTTTGGATGGGTGCGACAAATAGTGCTTTGTTATTTTAGTTATCATTGCTTTAATTTGCTGTTGCTGCTGCGTGCAATGTTTGCCTAGTTTGTTGATGGTGTTTCCAAGAATTCGGCCCTCCAGATCTGAAATTATGTATGCATACAAATTATTAAAAAATAAACATTAAAATAAAAAAGGAGGACATGTGGAGATGATTGCCTTTTTCAATGGCTGCCAAACCACGTTGAGAATGCAAATATCAACACAATAATCCTTCCTTAATTAGTGTGAGCCTGAGTATGCAACTCAGCACAATTATCAATAACCTGATCCTTCCTTAAAAAAGATGAGACAACATGTGGCACGTAGGCACATTCCATCGTTCACAACATCTGGTTGTCTATTAACCTTCTCAAACATAGCTGGACTTTGCCTAGCTAATCCAATCAATACAAGGATACTTTGATCAATGTATTAGTTTCTGCCACGTAAACTGTTTTATGACAATAAAAGGACAGCTCTCACAAGCTGTTGGGAGTGCCTTCACAACCTTCTTCCTGCCTGCGTGTTTTTTCTTCATCGCCACAACAAATCACAATCATTTATACATTTAGGGGTATTTCTATTAATATTCCTTCCAGTTCTTCAATCCATATAATTTTACTATTAATACACATGCTTAGATTAATATATATTTATAAATATTTCCCTAATCGCCCATTCTTAAGTTCTAACCTTTCACAGTTGATCATATTTTTATACATATTTAGTAGTAGTCTATTTCCCAATTCTTCATTCCATTTATATTACCATCCTATCTATCATACTAAAATAATAATCCAACATGTATAGTTCTTATATTAATACACATTGAAATTTATTCATAAAATATTTTTACTCTATTTTCCCTTATCCATTATCTCTTACTGCATCCAAACCTTTAATCTTATTTTCTTTTTAATTTTCCTCCCATCTTTGTTCCTTAGATCTTTTATTCCCTCTATTTGACTATGCAATCTAACCTTCTCTCCTGTTTCCCCTCTGCCACCACTGCTGCTGCCTTTTGGGTGCGCCCAAGCTGGCCAAGCGCTCTGGACAGCAGATGCGTATTGATGCCATGGACTGGAGGTCTTGGGCCATGCAAGAAGCCCACTCAGTCGGGAAGGAGGGAAGCCCCAGCCTGCCTGTCCTGGCCGACAGCTCAGCTCCCCTAGGAAGTGACTGCCAGGATCCCCTCTCCATGTCTTTGGGCATGCGAGCTGGTCTTGAGCATGCATGTGTGCCAGAAACTAGACACCAGGTAGCCGGTGCGCATGTTCTTCCTATGTTTTAGTCTCCAGGTCCTTTCATCAGTCTGCTCTTCTCTGCCCTTTTTCCAAAGCCTCAACATCTTTTTGCAGTTTGATGACCAAAACTGCATGCAGTGTTCTACATGTGATCTTACTAAGGCTTTATAGAGCAGGACTAATACTTCCTGTGATTTTGATTCTATGCCTGTTTATACAATCAAGGATTGTATTAGTTTTTTGGGCTGCAGCTGCACACACGTGACTTATCCATTCAGACTCCAAGGTCGCAGTTGAGCCACATTCTATGTAATGTTTTTCCTGCCCAGGTGTAAAACCTTTTTTTCCCTCCACACTAAATTTCATTTTGTTCGATTCAATCTTGTGGCATTTGGATCAGAAAGGCACAATATAAATATACATAAAAAATCTATAGATATGGTGTGGCAGTGGTTAATTGCCCACAGCCAGGAGTTTGATACAGACAGCCTCATGGTTGATTCAGCCTTTCATCCTTCTGAGGGGAGTAAAATGAGGACCCAGATTGCTGGGAAACATATGCTGATTTTGTAAATTGCTCAGAGAGTGCTGTAAAGCATTGTAAAATGGTATTTAACTCTAAATGGAATTACTATTGCTATATACCTTCTCACGAGTGTGGATCTGTTTATGAGAAATAAGATTACTATTCTGAGCAAAGGTCTTTCCACATTCCATACATTTATATGGCTTCTCTCCTGTGTGGATTCTGTTATGGGAAGTAAGTTCATAGCTGCGAGCAAATGTCTTTCCACAATTTATGCATTTATATGGTTTCTCCCCTGTGTGGACCATCTTATGGGAAATAAGATGACCACTTTGAGCAAAGGTCTTTCCACATTCCATACATTTATACGGCTTCTCTCCTGTGTGGATCTTGTTGTGGATAGCGAGTGTCCCCTTCAGAGCAAAGGTCTTTCCACACTCCATGCATTTATACGGTTTTTCTCCTGTGTGGATCCGTTTGTGTTTATTGAGTCCACTGCTCTGAGTAAATGTTTTCCCACACTCCATGCATTTATATGGCTTCTCTCCGGTGTGATCCGTTTGTGTTTATTGAGTCCACTGCTCTGAGTAAAGGTTTTCCCACACTGCATGCATTTATAGGGTTTCTCCCCTGTGTGGACCATCTTATGACAAATAAGATGACCACTTTGAGCAAAGGTCTTTCCCACACTCAATACATTTATACGGCTTCTCTCCTGTTGTGGAACTTTTGTGAATAGTGAGTGTCCCGTTCAGAGCAAAGGTCTTTCCACACTCCATGCATTTATACGGTTTTCTCTCCTGTGTGGATCCTTTTGTGGTTATTGAGTCCACTGCTCTGAGTAAAGGTTTTCCCACACTCCATGCATTTATAAGCTTTTTCCCTCTGTGGATCATCTTATGGGAAATAAGTGGTCCACTTTGAGCAAAGGTCTTTCACCCTCCATACATTTAAATGGCTTCTCCCCTATGTGCTACATTTGTGTCTTCTGAGATTACTGATCTGAAGGCAAAGGTCTTTCCACATTCCATGCATTTATATGGCTTCCCCTGGGTGTGGATCTTTTTGTGGATAGTAAGTCTACTGCTCAGAGCAAAGGTCTTTTCCACATGCCATGCATTTATAGGGCTTCTCTCCCTGTGTGGATCTTTTGGGACTGTAAGTTCACTGCTACGAGTGAAGGTTTTCCCACACTGCATGCATTTATATGGTTTCTCCCCTGAGTGGATCCTTTATGGAAAATAAGATTACTACATCTTCTGAACCTTTTACCACACTCTCTACATTTGTATACCTTCTCCCTAGGGCAAATCCTTTCATGAGAAGTAAGTGCCTGCTTGTTCTAAAACAGGCTCCATATTCCAAACATTTATAAATCTTCTCTTTTCATGGTCAATCACTTTTTGAGATGTAAGGAACTTATTTCCAAGAGAAGGAATGAATGTCCCATTGTAATTTTGTCCATTGCGTCTTCTTATAGCATCTTCTCCTTTGTTTTGGCTTAAATTGGTGTTCTTTTACTTGTATTTAGCTTTGTTTTGCTTCACACTTCTTCCAATATATTTTTCCTTCTTTTCTCTCGTTGGGCAAGAAAGTCTTGCATCGGAGTATTGGTGGAAGAGGAGCTCTCCTGATTCCAATCATTTGACTGGTTTCTGTCATGGGTTTCTAATTCCATTTGAATCTCAAACGTCTCCGTTCCATCTTTAACATTGATCACACTGGAATCTTGATTCTCCTGCCCATTATTACCTTCAAAGAGAAGAGAAGTGAACATAAAAACAAGGTTAGAGAAAAAGATCAAACTGTATAAAGTCAAGTGATTTTTTTTCTGAATTTTTCCAAAATTCCATTATGTTTTATGTTTGCATGTTTACAGTGGTGTGATATAGACAGGATGATTTCTATATTCATGAGTCCTGAAAGCTTTGAAAACATCTAGAAAACATCTCTGTCTTTACAAGTATTTATATATCTGCAAATCTCAATCAAACTCTGTTTTGACTCAAGGAATAATCAGGGAAAACATCCAAGGAGGAATAAGGAGAAACGGTAAGATTTACTGAGGTGAGTTAATTTCAGCAGAGACCTGTGGAAACGGAAACGATTTTGAAACAAGCTCTTGTTCCCTGGTGTATTCTTGGAGCAGCTCTTTCTGGCAGTTGGGACTCCTGCTCAGCCCGTCCTTGATCCCAACTTATGAGACTTTGGAGCGAAATCCCTTGCTTGAAGCCTCCCATTTGCTTTTAAATGCTCTTTGCACTGAGACTGGAAAAGTTGGGAGGCTTCAAGAATGGCTAGTTTGCTGACTCCAAAGCCTCATTGGCTTTAGAGCTTTGGCTGGATCTGGTACAGGCTTCAATTCGCAGAGAACAGAGGCCGAAACTCTTTAGTGCACGATAAGTAGTGCAAGATCTCAGGCTAGTAATCTTGCAGGATCTCGCACTGCAGTACTTTAGGCCTGTGATCTTTTAAGAACTGAGGACTCCACGAGATCCAGGGCCAAAGTCTTTGAAAAGAAAGAGGCCTTCCTTCTGTTTTGCAAAGCACTTTGCCCTGGAACTCGTGCAGGCCTTGGTTAGCAGAGAACAGAGACCTAAAGTACTGTAATGCGAAATCACATGAAATCAGTAGTGCGAGATGTCCCACTACAGATCTCACAACTTTAGGCCTCCTTTTTCTCAAATGCACCGAAGCAGGCAAAGGAACTGACGGCTTCCTACATTGTCACAACGTAAGTACCATCAGGTGTAAAGCTGGTATAGATAGGGCAAAGGTAGCCGCAACGCCTCTGTTGTCATTTGGAAGTGTGAATGACGACTGTGGTGCTGCAACATTTGTAATTTCCAGAGTAAGTCTTAAGTACTTGGCAGTGGGCTAGGTCAGAAGTTTGAATGGTCGCTTAATGGACTGTCATAACTCAGGGATTACCTGTACCCTAGGATGCTCTGAGTCACCACTACGTGAGGCCTTTGGCCTTGAATTGGATTGGGAGAATGCTCTTCCATGACCTGGAGTGAAAGTTCTGTTCTTGCACCATTTTGGAGGTTTCAGAGGACAAATGACACACTTCTTCTCACTGACCTCCAGAGAATACATAAATAAGCACCCTCATTTTTTCAGTCTCCACAGATATAAGTTCAAAGAGAAATGGAATGGAATACAGATAGAAATGGCCCAAAAGAATCTAAGCAAAAGAGACACTGACTCTTTCCTTCCTTGGAGTACAAGGACACATCCTTCACCATCCCACGAGACGATATCGGATCAATTGTTTTTTGATTAAAAAAAACTAATTATGATCTGTCCTTTTGAAGTCTTTAATTGGGGACTAGAAAACTCTTACCCAGAGAGACCACGTTCCTATGGTTTTCAAGCATGACTTTCCAATGCAGCGCCTTTGATCAGGATCCAGCTGAGACCATTCCTCCTCCGAGAAATACACAGCCACCTCCTCAAAGGAGACAAGACTCCCCTAAACGTGGAAAAAATAACAGTGTCAACCCTGGAAGCCATCTTTTGCATTGGTCCTTCAAGCCTCCCATATTTTCTACTGCGGGAAAATGGGAGGGGGGGTTGTATGGAGTATAATGATATGTAGTCCCAATAAAATTCCTTTCTCAGGAAGTCAAGGACAACTTGCCCTGCACTTGCCCCGGCATACGGATGGGTGTGCTTGGAACGGGGTCTGACTGTACCATGTGATGCACATGTGGATGCTGGGCAGGGTCTTGAACTTTCAACTGGGTGGGGAACATTTTGGAAGTGACCAGACTGAATGCATACACTTTGTTTAAGAACTGTGTTAGAGACAGATTGAAAAAAGAAGTTTTGGAAACTATCGTGGAAAAAGCAAGATAGGTGGTAGATGCACAAAGGGAATCCCCTTGAATTTTTGTGGATTATAAATACCTTTGAATGTTCAAAGGGGAAAATGGAAGATAAAAATGTTTTGAGTATGTGAGAAGAAGAAGACTTTGAGTTTATCTTGACATCTTGGAACACCAAAGAATTAGATAAGGAATTCAGAGGGCCTTGTGGATTATAAATACTTGTCTTCACTCGTTGAACATTTATATAAAGGAAAACCTGTGTGGACTGACTTTGTGGATTATTGGAATTAGCTTTGATAATGTGAAAGATTGGAATATTAAAGAGGTGGGGACTCAGCGGTCTTTATGGATTACAAATACTAATTGACAGAAGATAAATATTTTCCCTTTTCTCCTGTTTTTTTTTATTTTTATTTTTCTCTTATTCCTAAGAAGGCCTGTGTAGATTGATTTTGGACTAACTTGCTATTGTGGAACATTGGAACATTTAAATAGCAAAACTTAACAGACATAGTAGGTCTTATGGATCATAAACTTAACTGATTGCAACATTGAGATACTGAAGACTGATTGAACCTGAAGGAACTGATCTGTGATCTGTTTGCTTTTCCTATGTCTGTGGAATAATGAAGTACTGGGGTGCTGTTAGTGATCAGGGTGCCAGGCCTGCAGTCATATTCTTCTTCGAGCTTTGGCCTGCCATACTTTCTAATATTCTATTATGTCTTTTTTAATTGTGGGAAAATGGGAGGGGGGATTGTACAGAATAGATGCTATGTAGCCAAAACAAAATTCCTTTCTAGAAAGCCAAGGTCATCCTTGTCTCTGCACCTCTGCACCTGACCGGAACTGGATGGATAGAAATGCCAGCATGGCAGTGGAAGATTGGACCATGTGATGCGCTGGTGGGTGTGGAGCAAGATCTTGAACTTTGTGTCAGAAATGGTGAAGATTTTCAGTGAATGAAAAGATTAACAATGGTAAAATTAGTAGAGGTGATTAAAAGGACAGAAAATTACAAAACAGGCCCTGATGGCCGGCCAGTAGAAATCTACAAAGACTTACCTTACAAGATACATTCAGTTTGTAAATGTTAGAGGTATATAATGAAATGTTGCAGAAGCTAAGATACCAGGTGCATGAACGGATGCTAGTATAACCTTATTCCAAAAGAAGATTTATAATATTTGTTTCAATAATAGCTGAAAGACTAAGAATTTCGGAATGAGTTTATACATCCCAACCAAAATGGTCTTTGTTTTCCAAGGCATCTGAAGGCCAGACAAGGATAATGGATAGAAACTGAATAAAGGAGAGATTCAACCTAGAAATAAGGAGAATTTTCTGACAGTGAGAACAATCAACCAACAGAACAGTTGCCTTGAGGTGGGAGCTTCATCACTGGAGGCTTTCAAGAAGAGACTGTACTGGCCAAGGTGGCGGCAGTGGTTAAAAGCAGCACTGCAGGCTACTGCTAGATCAGCAGGTCAGCGGTTCAAATCTCACCGGCTTCAGGGTTGACTCAGCCTTCCATCCTTCCGAGGAGGGTAAAATGAGGACCCAGATGTTGGGGGCAATATGCTGACTCTCTGTAAACCGCTTAGAGAGACCTGAAAGGCCTATGAAGCGGTATATAAGTCTACTGCTATTGCTATTGGCATTTGTCAGAAATAGAGTAGGGTCTGCTTGAACTAGATGACTACAGATCCCTTCCAACTGTTCATCTTTACCTTCCGATAAATTACAAAAAGAACGAGGTCCAGCAGTTCCTGACACTGTGATATATTTATTCCTAATCTAGGAATACAAGTCTGGTGGACTTGTAAAAAGGTTAAAGCATTTTGGATACAATATGGTGGATTATGCAAAATGTTCTTTAAAAAAAGGATAAAGTTTACCCCTCAGTTATTTTTGTTAGGTATAACTACTGATTGTACAGTTGTAGAGATTAACCTCATTTTGCATTTAATAACTGCAGCGAGACTGCTGGTGGGCGCAATACTGGAAGAAGGAAGATCTGCTACTATTCAAGAATGGACACTGAAAGTAACAATCCTAGCCGAGATGGCTAAAATATCAGCATATTTCAAGGACCATTCAAATGAGAGATATAAACTGGAGTGGACAAGATGGATTGATTACACTCAAAATAAATATGGGACTAAGAATTCAAGATAGCTTACGACTAAAGAAACAAGGAATGATATAATCTATTTAGAGCTAGCCTAGCAAAGAAGGAGTTTAAAGCTCAAATGAAAGATGATATCTAACTTTTTTTTAAAAAGTTTATCTAAGAATATCTTTGTTAAAGATTTATACCCTGTATTGGTTCTGGGAAGCTGGGGGGGGGGGGAGGATGGTGGTGGTTGGTGGTTGGGGGGGGTTTGGGTAGGGAAGAGCGAGGGTGAACATTTGTAAAAGTTTATTTTTCAAATTTTTCAATAAAAAAAATTGCTTCTGGTAAACTCAAAGTTGGAGGAGTACCCTAACAGAACAATATAACCAGAGGAAGCTACGCTGGCTTACAGCAACTTGAACCTGGCTATTGTGATGTTCATGTTGTGGGAGGAACCCAAAAATAATCCAGACCAAAAAGTGTGGGGGGGGGGGAAATAGGAGAGAGCACTCTGCACACCTGCTTCACTTCCTGAAGGGAGAATACAAATCTAATAACTTTTTCCCTTTCTTACTTGATTGGAGGCTCAACCGTTATTTGATCTCCGTCATAAAAAACCAGAAAGCTTCATCTTTGTTTCTCTGTAAAGAATAATAATTTCAAAATGCGTAATAACAAAATAGGAGGAGGTATGTACAGAAGAGAAGAGACAGCAAAAGTAAGACAGATGGGTAAGCGGAGGATCTTCC
The DNA here is from genome assembly GCF_009769535.1 of Thamnophis elegans. Lineage (NCBI taxonomy): Eukaryota > Metazoa > Chordata > Lepidosauria > Squamata > Natricidae > Thamnophis > Thamnophis elegans. Next base: position 172,939,135 of record NC_045542.1, on the reverse strand, counting down.
ATTACCTCCTGAGGCATCGTGATCTTCCCAAGGGATCCTCCTGAAAAAATAGCTCCTGAGGGGGATTTGATGGATTCTTCTTTCCCTCAGGATCTCTGACCTCCACGGGGCCAGGACTTCTAAAAGGAGGAGGAAAAGAAGCAGCAGAATAAATGGTACATCACATGAAGTAAAGTGGATTCTTATGTTCGGAACACAACCTCAAAGCCCCCAATAGCCATCAATGTGTTGTTGAATGAGAAAACAACGGAACAATGTCCTACAAGAATTGGTGGAACGTTGCCACATATTATGAACGTCAGAGAAGTTTAGGAAGGAGGGTGAAGTATTCAAACACATAATCTATTTCCTTTTGAGCTCTCACCTGCAACTCGACCTGCTCCTTCTGCTCCTCCGCCTGGCTCAGGAAGAAGCCTTCCACCAGGGCCACTGCCTGGGAACTGGTCTCTGCTCCACACTCCCGTACCCAGCTCTCCATCTCTGGGGGCAGAAGAGCCAGGAACTGCTCCAGAAAACCAGGTCCAGCAACTGAGCTTTGGTGTGCTTTTCCAATCTCAGCCATTGCCTACTAAAGTCATGGAGTCGGCTGCAAAATCCTCGAGGACCTTCAACCTCCCAGTGCTTCCCCCACTTCCCAGGCTGAGCAGCTGAAGGGCCTTTTACACTTCCCTCCGCAAAAGGTTGTGTCTCCATCCTTTCTCTGTCTGCAGAGCAACTCCAGATGGCTCCAAGGACTCTGGTGGGTCTCCAGATGCCTTTTCCTTCACAGGACCATTTCTGGGGCTGCAGGACGGATCCCTGCAAGTTTTTCCGCTACTTTTTCTTTTGCCCAAGAGAAACTTGGCTTGCAAAGATTTCAAATGGCTTCCAGTTTCTGTGTCTGAGATGGAAGAAAAAGCCAAGAATTAGAAAGTGGAATTCAGCCACTGAACAACCTTCACCAACTTGCCCGAATACCCAACGGCTCATCCCACCGCAGGGCCGGGAAGGAGCAGGATCGGGCCCTCTGGGAGCTTGGTGCGAATCCTGCCCCTCTCCGCCCGGCTTCTCTCCTCTCCTGCTGGGGCTCCGCAAGGCTTACCATCCCTCCCCCCACTCGGGCTCTTTCCGGACACGGGCGGGAAGGGATCCCTGATCCCCGCAGCATTCTGGGATCCCCGCTTCCTCCTGCATGGAGAGGGCGGCTGGGGAACATGGGACCAGGGGTTGAAGCCGGAGGAGGGCCGGGCGCGGGTCTCTCCTCCTCCGCCTCCCTTTGCTCGCGAAATGCCGTCCCTCACCCGGGTCACGTCTGCACCACCACCCCGCCAGCCTCTCCGCAGCCTCTCCGCCTCCTGCGGAGCCCCAGGGGTTAAGCAGAACGAGGAACGCGTCCTAGAGCGGAAAGCGTTTAGATGTCACTTCCTCCCGGCCTCCTCTAGAAAGCCAGTCTTGACGTTTGCCCTCCAGCGGACCAATGGGGAAGCGCCGGAAGTTTCCTTCTCTTGGCGGAGTCCGCCCCCTTGTGGATTTGCCGCAAAGTCCAAAGATTGTAGAAAGGGCGGGAAAGAGGAGCGCGTCTGAGGGGAAGAGAGAGGGCATGGATGATGGGCTTGGGAGTCGAACGAAAGGCCCTTTTCACTGCCTAAAAGTGGCTATGCCGTTTCCAAAAGCAGCAATTTCGTCATCTTTCTCCCCTTCCTGTCAGGAACCTTCTGTGGAGATAGTGAAAAATCTCTCTGGAGAGGAGGCAGTTGGGACACAGAAAGAAAGGCCACAATCAGAAATATGATTTTAATTTATTTTTTTTATTTCTTTAATTCAATACATACAGCTGCCCTTATCAACTTATCCGCTCAGACTCTCAGCAAAGGGGGAGAAAAAAGGGCAGAGACCCCACCGGCCTCTTCTGATGAAAGAAAAGAAGATCCTGAAAAAGGAATATCAAGCTAAACTATCATGAAAAAAAACATATTTCTGCATAGGGATTCAGTAGAAAATTCACCTCAAGAAATGTGACTAGGAAGCTTAAGCCCCTTGGAGAATTTAAGGCAGGGATATATCATTAGACCATAAATGAAAAGGGGAAAAGGAAATGAAAAAGGAAAACAAGAAAAGCGGAAGGCTCCATTGCTATGAAAACATTTGACCAGATTTGGAGTTGACAGTGACGCACAGAGGTTAGCTACAGCGAGCAAAACAAAGTTTAAAAGGATGGGGAAAAGTGGAAGGAACATCTCATTTTTCTTTCTGTATCTTTTTTTTCTACAGTTTGTCACACAAACTTTTAATAATCCATATTTGAAAAAACAGCTTCCATTGAGCATCAGCTGAAATATTCCTCCCTCCCAGGCCATCCAGACACTTTACTGTGTTAGTAATTTTATTTATGCAAGAAAGAGAATTTTATGCATGTTTAGCAAGTAACTACATGACTGTTAATTTTAAGTTACCTTAATGTTATGGCAAACCATAGAAAAAAATATGGCCCTAATGCTTGAAAATATCTTCTGCCCATGCATTTGTTTCTGCTTCTTTTCATTCTGGCCCTTCTATGAAAAGCAAATTGTTCTCCCAGAAGCTTTTTCCACACACTCTACTTTGACAGCTGTCATTATTCCATCAGATCATAAGAGGTCTTTGACCGAAAAAGGTTCCCTGCTTCTACATTCATATTGGTTGACCCGGATCTTAATTTGACACAGCGGATGGTAGTTGGATTGAGGGATCCTTAGTGTCCTCTGAGGTTGGTTGGTGCACTCATGATGTTCCCTAGTTTGGGTAATGAAACATCCACAACTAAACAATCAAGTCACAGAGCACCAAGGACCCCCCATTTCAACCATGAGCTATCAATGATTTGGATGAGGGAATAAATGGGGAACTCATCAAATTTGCAGATGACACCAAGCTGGCAGGAATAGCCAACATTCCAGAAGACAGGCTTAAGATACAGAAGGATCTTGACAATTAGAACCATTTAAATATGAGCCAGCAGTGTGCAGCAGCTGCCAAAAAAGCCAACACAGTTCTAGGCTGCATAACCAGAGGGATGGAATCAAGATCACGTGAAGTGTTAATACCACTTTATAATGTCTTGGTAAGGCCACACTTGGAATACTGCATTCAGTTTTGGTCGCCACGATGTAGAAAAGATGTGGAGACCCTAGAAAGAGTGCAGAGAAGAGCAATAAAGATGATTAGGGGACTGGAGACTAAAACATATGAACGGTTGCAGGAAGTGGGTATGTCTAGTTTAATAGAAAGAAGGACTAGGGGAGACATGATAGCAGTGCTCCAATATCTCAAAGGTTGCCACAAAGAAGAGGGAGTCAAACTATTCTCCAAGGCACCTGAGGGTAGAACAAGAAGGAATGGGTGGAAACTAATCAAGGAGAGAAGTTAGAACTGAGGAGAAATTTCCTGACAGTTAGAACAATTAATCAATGGAACAGAATTGCTATTGTATTGTATTGTATTGTATTGTATTGTAAAGAAAGGAATGAAGCAGTCACAACCATCATTCCTTGCCATTGTGCTTTTGAATGGCTACTTAATAAATTATTGTAAAACAAGGACTAGTAAGGTTGTCCAGTAAGCTGGCTAGCTAGGCGAACTTAATATGCATCCATATCTTCCTACCACTGCTTTTTCTTAATAAAACTACTTGCTTTAAAATTCCATATGTGGACAAATCTCGGAAGCGATGCAAATTTATTCATATTTCCAGAAATCTAGAAGTACAGGTATTCTGAGTTCCAGCAGCACTTTTTTCACACAACTGTGTAAACTCTGGAAAAAAGTGCAAACTGAGTAAATAGTGTGACCAGGCAGCTGTGAAGGCAAACAAAATTCTGGGTTGCCTGACCAGATGTATCACCATCAAGAAAAAGAAGGAACTAACATACTATGTAGGGCTTTAGTCAGATATCATTTGGAATACGGTGAGCAGTTCTGCAGACCTCGCTAAGAAAAGATATTGATAAGACAGAGAGTCCAGAGATGGGTCACACGGGAAAGATCACAAAATTAGGACAAAGAGCCTATGTGGTACATTTTCTAATTCAACCTATAACCCCATTCTTACGGCCCGCACGCTGGATACAGCCCACTGAAACCATTAATCTGGCCCGTGTGGGACCACAAGGCAGCCCCACCATTGCCCCACTCACCCGCTGGCATTCACCCACCTTCTGAAGGCCCAGGGAGGCCAAAAATGAACTGCACAGAGGCCCACTGGACCCTCCGCACAGCCCATTTTTAGCTGGCAGAGGAGGCGAAAACTGGGCTGTGCGGAGGCCTCTTCCTCATCCCCATTTGCCCTTCTACCAAACTTTTCTTTCCTTTCCTAAAAGTCTTGAGGGGCTTAAATAGTGGAAAGGAGAAAGAAAGAGACACAGAGAGATATGGAAGGGGGGGAGAGAGACTTGTTG
>NC_045542.1:172887794-172934623 GCF_009769535.1 Thamnophis elegans | reverse complement strand
ATATGCTGAAGTGTACATATACATAACTCTTAAGTGAAATGACTATTGCTATATACTTTCTCACGAGTGTGGATCCGTTCATGAGAAGTAAGTTTACTATTCTGAGCAAAGCTCTTTCCACATTCCACACATTTATATGGCTTCTCTCCTGTGTGGATTCTATTATGGGAAGTAAGTTCATAGCTGCGAGCAAATGTCTTTTCACAATTCATGCATTTATGGTTTCTTCTTCTTGTGTGGATCCATTTATGAGAAGTAAGTTTACTATTCTGAGCAAAGCTCTTTCCACATTCGATACATTTATATGGTTTCTCTCCTGTGTGGATCATCTTATGGGAAATAAGATTACTACTTTGAGCAAAGGTTTTCCACACTCCATGCATTTATACGGTTTTTCTCCTGTGTGGATCCTTTTGTGTTTAGTGAGTCCACTGTTCTGAGTAAAGGTTTTCCCACACTCCATGCATTTATATGGTTCCTCTCCTGTGTGGATCTTTTTGTGGATCATCAGTGTCCCTTTCAGAGCAAAGTCTTTCCACACTCCATGCATTTATACGGTTTTTCTCCTGCGTGGATCCGTTTGTGTTTAATGAGTCCATTGCTCTGAGTAAAGGTTTTCCCACACTCCATACATTTATATGGCTTCTCTCCTATGTCAATTCTGTTATGGGAAGTAAGTTGATAGCGCCGAGCAAATGTCTTTCCACAATTCATGCATTTATATGGTTTCTCCCCTGTGTGGACTATCTTATGGGAAATAAGAGTACCACTTTGAGCAAATGTCTTTCCACACTCCATGCATTTATACGGTTTTTCTCCTGTGTGGATCCTTTTGTGTCTAGTGAGTCCACTGCTCTGAGTAAAGGTTTTCCCACACTCCATGCATTTATACAGCTTTTTCCTGTGTGGATCCTTTTGTGTCTAGTGAGTCCACTGCTCTGAGTAAAGGTTTTCCCACACTCCATGCATTTATACAGCTTTTCCCCTGTTTCGATCATCTTATGGGAAATAAGTGGACCACTTTGAGCAAAGGTCTTTTCACCCTCCATACATTTAAATGGCTTCTCCCCTATGTGCATACATTTGTGTCTTCTGAGATTACTGATCTGAGCAAAGGTCTTTCCACATTCCATGCATTTATATGGCTTCCCCTGGGTGTGGATCTTTTTGTGGATAGTAAGTCTACTGCTCAGAGCAAAGGTCTTTCCACATGCCATGCATTTATAGGGCTTCTCCCCTGTGTGGATCTTTTGTGGATGTAAGTTCACTGCTACGAGTGAAGGTTTTCCACACTGCATTTTATGGTTTCTCCCCTGAGTGGATCCTTTTATGGAAAATAAGATTACTACATCTTCTGAACCTTTTACCACACTCTCTACATTTGTATACTTCTCCCTAGGGCGAATCCTTTCATGAGAAGTAAGTTGCCTGCTTGTTCTAAAATATGTTCCATATTCCAAACATTTATAAGTCTTCTCTTCGTGTCAATCACTTTTTGAGATGTAAAGAACATATTTCCAAGAGAAGGAATGAATGTCCCATTGTAATTTTGTCCGTTGTGTCTTCTTATAGCATCTTCTCCTTTGTTTTGGCTTAAATTGTGTTTTTTTACTTGTAATTTAGCTTTGTTTTGCTTCACACTTTTTCCAATATATTTTTCCTTCTTTTCTCTCGTTGGGCAAGAAAGTCTTGCATCGGAGCATTGGTGGAAGAGGAGCTCTCCTGATTCCAATCATTTGACTGGTTTCTGTCATGGGTTTCTAATTCCATTTGAATCCCAAACGTCTCCGTTCCATCTTTAACATTGATCACTTGGAACAGTTCACTGGAATCTGGATTCGCTGCCCATTATTACCTTCAAAGCAAAGAGAAGTGAACATAAAAACAAGGTTAGAGAAAAAGATCAAACTGTACAAAGTCAAGTGATTTTTTTTCTGAATTTTTCCAAAATTCCATTATGTTTTATGTTTGCATGTTTACAGTGGTGTGATTTAGACAGGATGATTTCTATCATGAGTCCTGAAAGCTTTGAAAATATCTAGAAAACATCTCTGTCTTTACAAGTATTTATATATGCAAATCTCAATCAAAGTCTGTTTTGAGTCAAGGAATAATCAGGGAAAACATCCAAGGAGGAATAAGGAGAAATGGTAAGATTTACTGAGGTGGGTTAATTTCAGCAGAGACCTGTGGGAACGGAAACGATTTTGAAACAAGCTCCTTGTTCCCTGGTGTACCTTGGAGCAGCTGCTCCATGAGGTCTTTCTGGCAGGTGGGACTCCTGCTCAGCCCATTCCTTGATCCCAACTATGAGACTTTGGAACGAAATCCCTTGCTTGAAGCCTCCCATTTGCTTTTAAATGCTCTTCGTGCTGAGACTGGAAAAGTTGGGAGGCTTCAAGAATGGCTATTTTGCTGCTCCAAAGTCTCATTGGCTTTAGAGCTTTGGCTGGATCTGGTACAGGCTTCAGTTCGCAGAGAATAGAGGCCTAAACTCTTTAGTGCACGATAAGTAGTGCAAGATCTCAGGCTAGTAATCTTGCAGGATCTCGCACTGCAGTACTTTAGGCCTGTGTTCTTTTAAGAACTGAGGACTGCACGAGATCCAGGGCCAAAGTCTTTGAAAAGAAAGAGGCCTTCCTTCTGTTTGCAAAGCACTTTGCCCTGGATCTCGTGCAGGCCTTGGTTAGCAGAGAACAGAGACTAAAGTACTGTAATGCGAAATCACATGAAATCAGTAGTGCGAGATGTCCCACTACTGATCTCACAACTTTAGGCCTCCTTTTTCTTCAAATTCACCGAAGCAGGCAAAGGAACTGACGGCTTGCTACATTGTCACAACGTAAGTACCATCAGGTGTAAAGCTGGTATAGATAGGCAAAGGTAGCCGCAACGCCTCTGTTGTCATTTGGAAGTGTGAATGACGACTGTGGTGCTGCAACATTTGTAATTTCCAGAGTAAGTCTTAAGTACTTGGCAGTGGGCTAGGTCATAAGTTTGAATGGTCACTTAATAGACTGTCGTAACTCGGGGATTACCTGAACCCTAGGATGCTCTGAGTCACACTACGTGAGGCCTTTGGCCTTGAATTGGATTGGGAGAATGCTCTTCCATGGCCTGAGAGTGAAAGTTCTGTTCTCACACCATTTTGGAGGTTTCAGAGGACAAATGACAACACGTTCTTCTCACATGACCTCCAGAGAATACATAAAAGCACACCTCATTTTTTCAGTCTCCACAGATAAGTTCAAAGAGAAATGGAATGAATACAGATAAGAAATGGCCCAAAAGAATCTAAGCAAAGAGACATTGACTCTTTCCTTCCTTGGAGTACAAGGACACATCCTTCACCCTCCCACGAGACGATATCTGATCAATTATTTTTTGATTAAAAAAAACTAATATATCTGTCCTTTTTGAAGTCTTTAATTGGGGACTACGAAAACTCTTACCCAGAGAGACCACGTTCCTATGGTTTTCAAGCATGACTTCTGAATGCAGCGCCTTTTGATCAGGATCCAGCTGAGACCATTCCTCCTCCGAGAAATACACAGCCACCTCCTCAAAGGACACCAGACTCCCCTGAACGTGGAAAAAATAAGTGTCTACCCTGGAAGCCATCTTTTGCATTGGTCCTTCAAGCCTCCCATATTTTCTACTACTGTGGGAAAATGGGAGGGGGGGTTGTATGGAGTATGGTGATATGTAGTCCAATAAAATTCCTTTCTCAGGAGGTCAAGGACAACTTGCCCTGCACTTGCCCGGCACACGGATGGTGTGCTTGACGAACATCTCCAGTTGGGAACGGGGTCTGACTGGGCCATGTGATGGACATGTGGGTGCTGGGCAGGGTCTTGAACTTTCACTGGGTGGGGAAATCCTGGAAACTTTCAGATTCAGGTTTTGCCACATTCGCCAACATGGCTTCTCTAATAGATTGGAACTTTGAGGAATCTCTCAGCTCAGCTCTTACATTTTCAGAAAGAAAAGACATTTTCAGAGAGAAAGAAGCCAAAGCATAGGTGACATCTACTGGCCAACACATAGACAAGAGATTGGATAACAATTTGTTTGAAGTGGTGTAGGGTTTCCTGCCTAAGCAGGGAGTTGGACTAGAACAGTGTTTTTCAACCTTTTTTGTGCAAAGGCACATTTTTTTCATGAAAAAAATCACGAGGCACACCACCATTAGAAAATGTTAAAAAAATTTAACTCTGGTGCCTATATTGACTAGATATAAAGTAATTTTCCCACGGCACACCTTACACTATGTCACGGCACACTAGTGTGCCGCGGCACAGTGGTTGAAAAACACTGGACTAGAAGACTGTAGGGTTATTACAGTAAATCATCTGGATGGTCCTTAGAACTGTGGTTACACATGTAAGTACAAACTGCAGCAAGCTGCACCAATTCTTTGCTTGTCAGTGATTCTTTGCTGCTTGCAGTGTTTCCCAGGCATGAACAAGGACACGGGATGATACCAAGTATAACCTGTAACATTCACTTATTTGAACGTATAACAGTTGATTCATTTAGTGTGTGAGAACATGCACATTCTCACGAACACCAATGATGTAATGACTTAACCATTACTGTGCCTTGGAGACTTGTTAACCAATAATGTAATAACACGTAAAGTAGGTGAGGACTAAGAATCTGAGAAACTATAAAATGATGTCTCATGATTATAAGTTGCTGTTGATTCTGCTTTCTATGGAATGCTTAATGCTGTGATTCTTCTGGATGCTCAATAAACTTCTGTTGATTCAGCTATCAGTGGATTGGTTTACTTTCATTCATCTTCAGCCTCGGGACCCTAATGCAACAGAAGACCCCCAAGGTCCCTTCAAACTCTCCATTCCATTCCTATTCCTATTCCATTCCATTCTAACAAGGAATATTTTGGAAGTGACCAGACTGAATGTATACACTTTGTTTTAAGAATTGTGTTTAGAGACAGATTGAAAAAAAGAAGGTTTTTGGAAACTATTGTGAAAAAAGCAAGATAGGTGGTAGATGCATAAAAGGAATCCCTTGAATTTTGTGGATTATAAATACCTTTGAATGTTCAAAGGGAAAAATGGAAGATAAAAATGTTTTGAGAATGTGGGAAGAAGAAGACTTTGAGTTTATCTTGACATTGTGAACACCGAAGAATTAGATAGGGAATTCAGAGGGCCTTGTGGATTATAAATACTTGTCTCGTTGAACATTTATATAAAGGAAAACCTGGTGTGGACTGACTTTGTGTGTATTGTGATTAGTTTCGATAAATGTGAAAAATTGGAGTATTAAAGAGTCGGGACTCAGCGGCTTTATGGATTACAACAATTATGGATTATGATCTTGTGGATCATAAACTTAATTGATTGCAACATTGAGATATTGAGATACTGAAGACCTGATTGAACCTGAAGGAACTGATCTGTGATCTGTTTGCTTTTCCTATGTCTGTGGAATAATGGAAGTACTGGGGTGCTGTTAGTGATCAGGGTGTCAGGCCTAGCAAACTTTGAGTACCGGACTGTTTTTATGTTTATGGACTATGTTATTTGGATTATCCCTTAACTGAAAGACACTGATGACTGACTGTCTTATCCATGTAGTGACTTGGACTGGTTGATGGACTCTGATACCTCTATTTCCACAAAAGTAAAAGCCTATTTAAAACTGCAGTGTCTCTGTAATGCTGATTTTTGTGTTCTCCAACACAACTCTAACACTCTTCTCTGAACGTACTCGCTCTCCCAACAGGGAGCTTACCTAACTCTGGTTATGGGCTCAGAGTGCACCAGATGTAGCTAAAGAAGAGTTGGTGTTGGTACGCAATACCGCATACAGGCAGCTGTTTATTTAGTGATTGCATTATCCTGGAGAAGATGGTGAGCGACTCATCACAAGTCTATCAATAAGAACCCGGTTGGATGGAACCAACTATGTTTCCTGGTCTATGAAATGCAGTCTACTCCTGCATAGGGAAGGTTTATGGGATGCTGTACAGAATCCACTGGATGTAACTGCTTGGAATCCAGATAACGATGATGATGCCAGGAAGATAGCATATTTTCAGTGATGCAACAAATGGCGTTGTGTATTATTGGTCTAACACTGAAATGACCAACAGTTAATACATATTAGTGGAGAAGATTCTGCTGCAAGATGTTGGGAAAATTTGAAGAGGATTTATGTACATGACACTGTAGGTGCACACATACATCTTACACGCAAACTGTGTAGGGCATGTCTTATGAAAGGTGGAGATGTTAGCTCATTTAACCTTTATGAAAGGGGTTTTCCAGGAGCTACATGAAAAAGAACTAATTTTCTCTGAGCTACATCAAGTTTTTATCATACTCTCCTCACTGGATGAGAGTTATGAAGTCTTTATATCTTCCCTTGAAGTCCTAACCCGAAATGAACTAACATTGACTGACATTACTGCACGACTGTTGGAAGTCAAGGAGAAGGATGGAAAGAGAACAACTGAGTGAAACCACCACAACATGAGGAGTCACATTCTATCTACCGCCTATACTGTTCGAAAATGTTATTCTTGTGGGGCTAAGGCCATATAGCTAGATTCTGTAAAAGGCAAACAACAGAATGTTTAATGTTTAATGAATTTATAGGCCGCCCAATCCCGAAGGACTCCGGGCGCTTACAACAATACATTTAAAAAATAGAAAGTTAAAACACAGAAACATAGATTAAAAAGACCCACAACATACATCCATCTAAGCGGGGGCTGGACTCAGTCATGAGTTCAACAGCCCAGGGCCTGCCGGAAGAGCTAGAAAAAATGCTAATGTCAACTTAGCTATGTCTACTTTGGCTATGTCTAGCAATGCACCTGTAAACCATGATTTGTGGGTTGTTGATAGTGGAGCATCACAGTGAATTTGCTAGAGATAGAAAAGGTTTGTAGACATGACCACAGAGCAAGGAACATGTATGTTTGGCAAATGGATGGAAGGTGAAGGTGGCTGGTGAAGGGTAATGCATGTTGTTCATTCCTAAAGGAGGAGTTACCCATGTTATATGTACCTAAACTGAAATTTAATTTATTATCAGTAAGGGCTCTAGTTAATATTGGCTATGTAAGTAACCTTTAGGGGAGATAACTGTATAATTGAAAAAGAAGGTAATAGGGTTACTGCCAAATTAACAAATGGTTTATATGTTAAAACCGGATGGCCAGATGGCTAACTCAGTTTAATGATAATGTGAAACACCATGATGAATGCATACATTTACTACATAGACGCATGGGGCACATTAATTACAAGATGCTGCAACGAACTGTTAAGTTGGCAGGGGGAGTAAAACTAAAACAATGCATTAAATATTTAAATTGCAATGTTTGCAATCGGGAGAAGAGCAAAGTTACTCCTGCAACAGACGGAATGGTTTTAAAACAAAGGAACCCCTGGAAGTTGTTTTTGCTGATATAATAGGACCTAAGAAACTCAGTTTGGGAGGTGCCTGGTATGTTTTGAGTATCATGGATCATTATTCAAGATACAGTTTCTGCTATTTAATGAAAAACAAAATAGAAACATTCCAGCTTTTCTTTAATTAGCAATAGCAGTTAGCTTATATACGGCTTCATAGGGCTTTCAGCCCTCTCTAAGCGGTTTACAGAGTCAGCATATCGCCCCCACAGTCTGGGTCCTCATTTCACCCACCTCGGAAGGATGGAAGGCTGAGTCAACCTTGAGCCGGTGAGATTAGAACCGCCGAACTGCAGATAACAGTCAGCTGAAGTGGCCTGCAGTACTGCACCCTAACCACTGCGCCATGTTGGCTGAGGCTTGCGGGAGAAAGATGAAAGCCGAGGTCATGATTGTAGTTACTGATAATGGGACGAGTGTTACCAACTATAAATTCCAAACTAATTGTTAAGATCAGCTGGTATTGAGCACAAACGTTCTGCTCCTTATAGGCCACAACATAACTTGTTTGTAGAACGAAGGGAGCAAACATTATAGCAATAGCAGTAGACTTATATACCGCTTCATAGGCCTTTTGTGGTTGTAAGCCGCCCTGAGTCCCCTCAGGGAAAAGGGCGGCATATAAATCCCAATAAACCTAAACCTAAACCTAAACCTTTCAGGCCTCTCTAAGCGGTTTTACAGAGTCTCAGCATATTGCCCCCAACAATCTGGGTCCTCATTTACCCACCTCGGAAGGATGGAAGGCTGAGTCAACCCTGAGCCGGTGAGATTTGAACCGCTGACCTGCTGATCTAGCAGTAGCCTGCAGTGCTGCATTTAACCACTGCGCCACCTTGGCTCTACAGGCCATGACTCGAACTATGATAGCTGATTCAGGTTTGCCAGAAACACTGTGGGGTGAAACTATGATGTGTAGTAACCATGTGTTAAATAATGTGGTGAATACAAACAACCGGTGAATTGCCATTCACTAGGTGGCATGGCGGAAAACTACAAAAAGAACGGAGGTCCAGCAGTTCCTGCCACTGTGATATATTTATTCCTAATTCTGAAAGGATTTGAAAAAATTGCTTCTTGTAAACTCAAAGTTGAGGAGTACCTAACAGAACAATATAACCAGAGGAAGCTATGCTGGCTGACAGCACTTGAACCTGCTATTGTGATGTTCATGTTGTGGAGGAACACAAATATAATCCAGTCCAAAAAAGGGGGGCGGAGGAATAGGAGAGAGCACTCTGCACACCTGCTTCACTTCCTGAAGGGAGAATACAAATCTAATAACTTTTCCCTTTCTTACTTGATTTGGAGGTTCAACCGTTATTTGATCTCCGTCATAAAAACCAGAAAGCTTCATTCTTTGTTTCTCTGTAAAGAATAAATAATTTAAAAATGCGTAATTAACAAATAGGAGGAGGTATTGTACAGAAGAGAAGAGACAGCAAAAGTAAGACAGATGGGTACCGGAGGATCTTCCATTACCTCCTGAGGCATCCTGATCTTCCCAAGGGATCCTCCTGAAAATAGCTCCTGAGGGGATTTGATGGTTCTTCTTTCCCTCAGGATCTCTGACCTCCACGGGGCAGGACTTCTAAAAGGAGGAGGGAAAGAAGCAGCAGAATAAATGTACATCACATGAAATAAAGTGGATTCCTATGTTTGGAACACAACCTCAAAGCCCCAATATCCATCAATGTGTTGTTGAGTGAGAAAACAATGGAACAATGTCCTACAAGAATTGGTGGAACATTGCCACATATTATGAATGTCAGAGAAGTTTAGGAAAAAGGGTGAAGTATTCAAACACATAATCTATTTCCTTTGAGCTCTCACCTGCAACTCGACCTGCTCCTTCAGCATTTCTGCCTGGCTCAGGAAGAAGCCTTCCACCAGGGCCACTGCCTGGGAACTGGTCTCTGCTCCACACTCCCGTACCCAGCTCTCCATCTCTGGGGGCAGAAGAGCCAGGAACTGCTCCAGAACAACCAGGTCCAGCAACTGGGCTTTGGTGTGCTTTTCGGATCTCAGCCATCGCCTACTAAAGTCATGGAGTCGGCTGCAAAAATCCTCGAGGACTTTCAGCCTCCCAGTGTTGGATAAAGTTCCAGGGCTGAACTTCAGAAGGGGAGGATGGTTTCCTCCTCCAGGATCTTCTGCCCAGGTCCTTGTCCAGAGCTCCCCTCCCTTCCCAGGCTGAGCAGCTGAAGGGCCTTTCCACTTCCTCCTTGGCAAAAGGTTGTGTCTCCATCCTTTCTCTGGTCCTGCAGAGCAACTCCAGATGGGTCCAAGGACTCTGGTGGGTCTCCAGATGCCTTTTCCTTCACGGGACCTTTCTGGGCTGCAGGACGGATCCCTGCAAGTTCTTCGCTCCTTTTTTGCCCAAGAGAAACGTTTGGCTTGCAAAGAGTTCAAATGGCTTCCAGTTTCTGCATCTGAGATGGGGAAAAAACTCCAAGAATTAGAAAGTGGAATTCAGCCACTGAACAATCTTCACCCACCTGCCCGGAGCCCCCAGTGGGTCATCCCAGCGCAGAGCCGGGAAGGAGGCAGCTGGAGAAGCCGCCCCGCTTCTCTCCCTCTCCGAAGACAAGATCGGACCCTCGGGGAGCCTGGTGCGAATCCTGCCTCCTCCCCGCCCGGCTTCTCTCCTCTCCTGCTGGGCCTCCGCAAGGCCGACCCTCCCCGCCCCCCACTCGGGCTCTTTCCCGGACACGGGCGAGAAGGGATCCCGGATCCTCTTGCATGGGACACGGGGTTGAAGCCGGAGGAGGGTCGGGCGCGGGTCTCTCCCTCCTCCGCCTCCCTTTGCCCGCGAAATGCCGTCCCTCACCCGGGTCACGTCTGGACCTCACACCCCCGCCAGACTCTCCGCAGCCTCTCACCTCTTGCGAAGCCTCAGGGGTTTAAGCAGAGCGAGTGCGGCGTCCTAGAGCGGAAAGCGTTTCTGATGTCACTTCCTCCCGACCTCCTCGAGAAAGCCAGCCGTGACGTCGCCGTGCCAGCGGACCAATGGGAAGCCCCGGAAGTTCCCTTCTCTTGGCGGTGGGCGGCCCCCTGGTGGATTTGCCGCAAAGTCCAAAGATTGTAGAAAGGGCGGGAAAGAGGAGCGCGTCTGCGGGGAAGAGAGAGGGCATGGATGATGGGCTTGGGAGTCGAAGGAAAGGCCCTTTTCACTGCCCGAAAGTGGCTATGTCGTTCCAAAGGCAGCATTTCGCCATCTTTCTCCCTTTCCTGTCAAGGAACCGTCTGTGGAGGTGGAGAAAAATCTCTCTGGAGGATTTGAACTCACTTCCCCTCAACAACAGCCAACAGCCCTGAAGGCTGGGCAGAGATTGGAGGAGGCCTCAAAAAGGTCCAAATCCTGTCAGAAACAGTCAGGCAGTCAGAAGAGGAGGACCAGGAGCCTCTGTTGGAAACCCAGCTTGTGTCTTGCGGTTGTTGGGAACTCCGTCCTGAAGGGGAGGCAGATGGGACACAAGCAGAAAGGCCACAATTAGAAAAAGGATTTATTTTTTATTTCTTTAATTCAATACATACAGCTGCCCTTATCAACTTATCCGCTCTGCTTCTCAGCAAAGGGGGAGAAGAAAGGGCAGAGACCCCACCGGCCTCTTCTGATGAAAGAAAAGGAAGATCCTGAAAAAAGGAATATCAAGCTAAACTATGATGAGGAAAAACATATTTTTACATAGGGATTGAGTAGAAAATTCACCTCAAGAAATGTGACTAGGAAGCTTAAGGCCCATTGGAGAATTTAAGGCAAGGATATATCATTAGACCATAAATGAAAAGAGGAAAAGGAAATGAAAAAGCAAAACAAGAAAATCGGAAGGCTCCATTGTTATGAAAACATTTGACCAGATTGGAGTTCACAGTGACACACAGAGATTAGCTCCAGTGAGCAAAACAAAATGAAAAAGGATGGAAAAAAGTGGAATAACATCTCATTTTCTTTCTGTATCTATTTTTTTCTACAGTTTGTCACACAAATAATCCATATTTGAAAAAACAGCTTCCACTGAGCATCAGCTAAAATATGCCTCCCTCCCAGGGCCATCCAGACACTTTACTGTGTTAGTAATTTTTATTCATGCAAGAAAGAGAATTTTATGCATGTTAGCAAGTAACTACACGACTGTTAATTTTAAGTTACCTTAATGGTATGGCAAACCATAGAAAAAAATAGGCCCTAATGCTTGAAAAATATTTTCTGCCCATGCATTTGTTTCTGCTTCTCTTCATTCTGGCCCTTCTATGAAAAACAAATTGTTCTCCCAGAAGCTTTTTCCACACACTCTACTTTGACAGCTGTCATTATTCCATCAGATCATAAGAGGTCTTTGACCGAAAAAGGTTCCCTGCTTCTACATTCATATTGGTTGACCCGGATCTTAATTTGACACAGCGGATGGTAGTTGGATTGAGGGATCCTTAGTGTCCTCTGAGGTTGGTTGGTGCACTCATGATGTTCCCTAGTTTGGATAATGAAACGTCTACAACAAAACAATCAAGTCACAGAGCAACAAGGACCCCTCATTTCAACCGCGAGCTACACATTTTCTCCTTTATTGGCAGATTGGATTCTTTTTGGTATCTTGATATTCCAGAGAAAGTTCCTCTTTGCATTTCTGAGTGTTTCATCAGGACGGACTGAAGTTATATATATATAAAAAGTTGTTCTTAATTTCTTGTTATTTTCGTTCCCATTGCTTTCCAAAGATCATCCTTCTTGATGAATCATTTCCAATGTTAGCGTGTAACTTTGAATGGTTACTTAATAAATCAGGGACTGCCTTGGTTGGCCAGCAGGCTGCCTAGTTATGAGAACTTAATAGGCATCCACATTTCCCTACCACTGCTTTCCCTTAATAAATCTACTTGTCTTGATTCCAAGTAATGCTCCCAACCAATTCAAGACTCTGAGACCTTGACTTCCTCAAAAATCCGGTTGATTCGGTATATCATATCTGCACGGTCAACAGTGAAAGCAAAATGGAATAATTCCCGCATTTTGGGTATAAGTAAACGATATTGTCCACCCATCTCGTGTAACAGGTCACGTTAGCCAAGCAAGCAGTGATGAACTTTTCAGCATGCCATAAATTCCCCCCTCCCTCGATAAGTATGGCAACTAAGAAACGAAGCAAGAAAAATATGGCATCAGCTAGAGTTGTTTTGAGAGTTGACACTACTTGCTTTAATACTCCGTGTGGAGGAAGGTTGGAACAGACACAAAGGCATTTCCACAACACTAGAACTGTTCTATGTTTTAATAAATGAGTTCAAGCAGCACTTTTTATTTACACAACTATGCGAAAATCACTTCTAGGGCATTGAAAAAATAATAACTCCAAAAAAGTAAAACTGTGGTCAGTCATGTAGTCCAAAGATCATCTAGTCCAAGCCTCCACCAGAAGTGGTGGAGACCCTACACCATTTCTAAGAAATGGCAGTCCAATCTCTTTTTGAAAGCCTCTGGTGATGAAACTCCCACAACGTTCCATTGGTTGATTGTTCTCACCGTCAGAAAATTTCTCCTTATTTCTAGGTTGAATCTCTCTTTGATCTATTTCCATCCATTATTCCGTGTCTGGCCTTCAGATACCCGGGGAAATAGCTTGACCCCCTCCACTCTGTGGCAACCCCTCAATTATTGAAAGGCTGCTAATCTGTCTCCCCTGGTTCTTCTCTTCACAAGACTAGCCATGCCCAGTTCCTGGAATGATTCTTGTTTTAGTGTTCAGGCCTTTAATCATCTTAGCTGCTCTTCTTTCCACTTTTTCCAAAGTTTCAATATCTTTTTTGTAATGTGATGACCCAAACTGGAGGCAACACCCAATATATCTGCCATCCAGGTGCAGGGTAATCATCCTTGACTCCCAGAGAAAGGAATTTTTTGTGACTAATCTTCCACCGCTCCTTGAAATGCCCCTTCCCATTTTCCCAGGAACTAAATATGGCAGCCTCGAAGCTGCAAAGAAAAAAGTGGCTTCCAGGCTGACAACGGTACTAATACTGCATGTGATTATGATTCCATGTCTCTGTTTATACAACCAAGGTTTGTATTAGCTTTATTGGGTGTTGCTGCACACAAGTGATTCATGCATAAGTGATCATCCATTCGGACTCCAAAGATATACAGTTACTATTTTTGAGATATGTTTTTCCTGCCCAGGTATAAAATCTTACTTTTCTCCACATTAAAGGTCATTTAGTTGGATTCAACCTTGTCTCATTTGGATCCGAAAGGCACAATATACATACGGATAAAAATCCATAGAGACATGGTGGGTCAGTGGTTAGAATGCAGTACAATAGGCTAATTGTCAACAGCCAGGAGTTTGATTCTGACAGGGTCATGTTTGATTCAGCTTTCATCCTCCTGCAGTGGGTAAAATGAGGACCCAGATTGCTGGGGACCATATGCTGATTTTGTAAACTGCTCAGAGACTGCTGTAAAGCATTGTGGAGTGGTATATAACTCTTAAGTGGAATTGCTATTGCTATATAGCTTCTTCTAAGCATGGATTCTTTTGTGAGATATAAGATTACTATTGTGAGCAAAGCTCTTTCCACATTCCATGCATTTACATGGTTTCTCTCCTGTGTGGATTATGTTAAGGAAATTAAGACCATACGTCTGAGCAAATGTCTTTCTGCAATTCATGCATTTATATGGTTTCTCCCCTGTGTGGCTCCTCTTATGGCAACTCAGATGATATCTTTGAGCAAAGGTCTTTCCACACCATCCATTTCTTTGGCTTCTCCCTTGTGTGGATCCTCTTATGGGAAATAAGATGACCACTTTGAGCAAAGGTCTTTCCACACTCCATGCATTTATTTATTTATTTATTAGACTTATATACCGCTTCATAGGGCTGTCAGCCCTCTCTAAGCGGTTTACAAATTTTTTAGCAAATTGAGTCAGCAACTTGCCCCCACAGTCCAGGTCCTCATTTCACCCACCTCGGAAGGATGGAAGGCTGAGTCGACCTTCAGCCGGTGAGATTTGAACCGCTGAACTGCAGATCACAGTCAGCTAGTGGCCTGCAGTACTGCACTCTAACCACTGCGCCACCTCGGCTCATTTATATGGTTTCTCTCCTGAGTGGATCCTTTTATAGGAAGTCTGAGGACATTTTTGAGCAAAAGTCTTTCCGCACTCCATGCATTTCTATGGCTTCTCTCCTGTGTGAATCATGTTATGGCGGATAAGATGACGTCTTTGAGCAAAGGTCTTTCCACATTCCAGGCATTTATGTGGCTTCTCCCCTGTGTGGATCATCTTATGGGAAATAAGATTACCTCTTTGAGCAAAGGTCTTTCCACACTCCATGCATTTATATGGCTTCTCTCCTGTGTGAATCATGTTATGGCGAATAAGATGACATCTTTGAGCAAAGGTCTTTCCACACTCCATGCATTTGTACGGCTTCTCCCCTGTGTGGATCATCTTATGGGAAGTAAGATTACCTCTTTGAGCAAAGGTCTTTCCACACTCCATGCATTTATACCGTTTCTCTCCTGAGTGAATCCTTTTATGGGAAGTAAGAGGAGATTTTTGAGCAAAAGTCTTTCCACACTCCATGCATTTATATGGTTTCTCTCCTGAGTGGATCCTTTTATGGGAAGTAAGAGTACATTTTCGAGCAAAAGTCTTTCCACACTCCATGCATTTATACGGCTTCTCCCCTGTGTGGATCATTTTATGGAAAGTAAGATGACCTCTTTGAGCAAAGGTCTTTCCACACTCCATGCATTTATACCGTTTCTCTCCTGAGCGGATCCTTTTATGGCAGGTAAGATGCCCACTACTTCTAAAACCTTTTCCACATTCCAAACATTTACATGGCTTCTCTTTTGTGTCAATCACTTTTTGAGTGGTAACAAAATCAAATGGTTTCTCTTGTTGGGCAAGAAAATGTTGCATTAGAGCATCAGCGGAAGATGAGCTTTCCTGACTCCAATTATTTGACTGGTTTTTCTCATGGCTTTCAAATTCTATTCGAATTCCAAACTTCTCCATTCCATCTTTAGCTTTGATCACTTGGAAGAGTTTCCAGGAATCTTGATTCTCCTGCCCATTATTGCCTTCAAAGCAAAAGAGAAATGAAAATGATAAGAAGGTTAGAGAAAAAGATCAAACTGTACAAAGTCAAGTGAATGTCACGCCTTCAGTCATATTCCTTTTAAGATCTTTGGCCTGCCACACTTTCTATTATTTTTTCTATGCTGTTTCATTAGTGGAGAATACGGAGGGGAAAACAGTAAGGAGTAGAATGTGTGTTTTCAAAATAAAAAATTCCTTTCTAGAAGCCCAAGGTCATCTTTTGTCTCCCCACCTCTGCACCTGACCGGAACTGGATGGGTGGAAATGCCAGCGGGGCAGAGGAACATTGGACCATGTGATGGAATTGTGGGTGTGGGGGCAAGGTTTTGAACATTCAACTGGGTGGGAACCCAGGAAGCTTTCAGATTCGGGTTCCCACAGATGTACCAACATGTCCCTATTAATAAATTGGAACTTTGAAGGAAGATTTGCCTTGAAATCTAATTTAATTTTGGATGATATTTGGAATGCTGACAGTGAATTTCTTTCTGACAGATCATGACAGATCTGACACACACACACACAATCTGTCATGCAGCAAAGAGATACGGTAGCTGGGTGCAATCGCAGCAGTAGCAATAAGCACTGCATAACACATCCGGAGAGACTGGGGTGGGGGTTGGAACAAGGGAAGAGAACCAATCTCCTCTGCACGAAGACTTTTCTCAGGACATTCGATCTCCACTTTCTGGAAAATTGCTACTTGCATCATCGGGATTTTGGCTAATGGAAGAAGCGTGGAATGAAAAGGAAACTTCGGAATAAAGGAGCGCCGAACTCCTGGAGCCTGGCAGCTGCCGCATTCCAAAGTTTCCTTTCCATCCCGCTCTTCTTTCACTAGCCAAAATCCCAACGATGCCAATAGCTTTATCCGGAGAGAAAGTGGAGGTTGAGGGTCCTGAGAAAAGTCTTTGGGCAGAGGAGATTTGTTCTCTTCCCTTCCTCCACCCCTACCCCGCAAATCTCTCTGGATCTGTCATGCAGTGCTTATTGCTACTGCCCAGCTACCGTATCTCTTTGCTGACAGATCCGGGCGGATCTGGTGTGGGTGTGTGAGAGAGATGAGGCAGCCTTGTTTCCTTTCTGCTTCCCAGGCGCCACCACACGGATCCTTTAATCCAAATGGAATCTATCCCCACCCCTTCTCATCCAATGGGCTCTTCCCAGCCAAGCATAGCAGCAGCCTGCATGTCTTTCCCTCCTAGCTGAAGAGAAGAAGCGAGCCGACTGCTGCTCCTTGGGCCAAGCACTCACTGTCACCGCCAGTCCGAGGGAAGAGGAAAAACAATAAAGCGCGGAGAGAGCTTTTTAGTCCTGCCCTGCCGTGGGGGGGCGTAGAGAAAAGTGGTTTTGAGATAGATAAAAGCCTTACTCTTTAAGAACATCAAGCCACACACGTTGCATTTTTGCCCTCCCCAGGAGCACTTTGCAGGCCTCCCAAACTCTCTGCATGCCCCATTTTTAACAAAAAACGGAGTGTGCAGATGGTTTGGGATGCCTGCAGAATGCTCCTGGGAGCTGGGGAGGGCAAAAACTTTTTTTAAAAATTTACCTCTTCAAAATCTTGGTGCGTCTTATATGCCAATGCATTTTATATTCCGAAAAATACGGTAACTGATTAGTGATTTTTAAATAAAAACTAACTATAATCTGTCTTCTTGAAGTCTCTGACACGAAAACTCTTACCCAGAGAGACCACATTCCTATGGTTTTCAAGCATGACTTCTGAATGCAGCGCTTTCTGGTCAGGATCCAGCTGAGACCATTCCTCCTCAGAGAAATACACAGCCACCTCCTCGAAGGACACCAGACTCTCCTGAAAACGGAAAAAAGAACAGAACAGGAGGATTTGCAAGGTCTTTTCATCTTCATCAATGGTTTAAACAAGGGGATAGAAGGAGAACTCCTCAAATTTGCAGTCAAGACCAAATTGACAGGAATAACAACACTCCACAAGATTGGCTTAAGATATAGAAGGATCGACAGATTGGTACCTTCTAACGAAATGAAATTCACTGGTGAGAATTGTAATGTGATACATTTAGGAGAGAAAAACCAAATGCACTAGCATAGAATAGGTGTTACCTGGCTCAAAAGTAGTAAGTGGAAGAGGGATTTTGGAGTCCTAGTGGACAATCACTTAAATGTGAGCCAGCAGTGTGCTACAGTTGGCAAGAAAACCCCAACAGAATCATAGGCTGCCTTAAGAGAGAGATAGAAAATCAAGACCACATGAAGTGTTAGTACCACTTTATAATGCCTCGGTAAGACCACACTTAGGAACATTACATCCAGTACTAGTTGCCATGGTGTAAAAAATATCTTGAGACTAGAAAGAGTGCAGAGAAGAGCAACCAAGATGATTAGGGGACTGGAGGCTAAAACATGATGAATGGTTGCAGGAACTGGGCCTGGCTAGTCTAGTGAAGAGAAGGACCAGGGGAGACATGATAGCAGCGTTCCAATATTTGAGAGGCTGCCTAAGAGTGGAGAGGGTCAAGCTATTTTCCAAAGCACCTGAAGGTCAGGCAAGGAATAATGGATGGAAACCGAACAAGGAGAGATTCAATCTGAAATAAGGAGAGATTTTCTGATAGTGAAAGCAATCAACCAATGGAACATAAATTTCCTTCAGAGGTTGTGGGAGTTTCATCACTGGGAGCTTTCAAGAAGAGACTAGACTGCCAACAGTAAGAGATGGTATAGGGGTTGGACTAGATGACCTACAATGTCCCTTCCAACTCTGTTAATCTGTACCATATGATGTCAATAAATTACAAAAAGAACAGGGGTCGAGCAGTTCCTGCCGATGTGATACGTTTATTCCTAATTTCTGAAGGACTTTAAAAGAAGTGCTTCTTATATAAACACAAAGTTGGAGGACCCAGCAGAACAAGATAACCAGAGAAAGCGATCTTGGCTGACAGCCACTTCAACCTGCTATTCTGATGTCCATTTTGTGGAAGGACAGAAAAATAATCCAGTCCCCCCCAAAAAGTGGGAGGAATAGAAGGAGAGAGCACGCTGCATGCCCACCTCACTTCCGAAAGGCAAGAATACAAATCTAATAACTTTTCCCTTTCTTACTTGATTTGGAGGTTCAACCGCTGCTTGATCGCCATTATAAAAACGAAAAAAATTCATTCTTTGTTTCTCTGTAAGGAATAATTTCAAAATAAATAATTACCAAAATATTTATTTTATTTATTTTAGACAATTTATACACCGCTTACTTGCACATGGCAACTCAAGGCAGCTTACAAATGTAAAACCTATATTAAAACAATAAAACTAATAAAAGAAGAGTTATATAATACATTAAAAAAATAAAATCACCCCCATCCCCCGCCCCAACTACAGCACCTCACAGGTGCCATTTAAGGGGATCCATCCTGCTCTGGGTTCCTGAGGCTCACTGGCAGAGCCAGGTCTTCAACGCCTTCCAGAAAAGTGCTAGAGTGAGAGCCATTCTAATCTCTGGGGAGATGATGTTCCAGAGAGAGGGAGCTGCCATGGGGAAGGCCCTTCTTCTGGATATCACCAGGTTTATCTCCCTAGGGCCGTGATGGTGAACCTATTCCACGCGGAGCCATTTGTTAGGGCATGTGAGGTGTTGCCTTTTCAGCACCAGAGCACATGCACACACTGGCCAGCTGACTTCAGCCTTCATTTTCGTCCATTTTTCACCCGCCTGAGGCTTCAAAGAAAACTTCCTGAAGGCTCTGGAGGGCGAAAAATGGTCCTACGGGAAAACCGGAAGTTCAGGAAAGTTGATTTTGTTTTGCCCATAGGTCCATTTTTTGCTCTCCGGAGAGCCTCCGGAGCTAGTGGTAGCAGGAGGGGCCATTTTCACCCTCACCAGGCTCTTATAAAAAGCCTACATGTAGTGTTTTTACAGTGAATCATCTGAATGGTCCTTGGAACTGAGGTTACATGTGTAAGCGAAAACTACAGCAATCTGCAGAAAATATTTGCCTGTCAGCTATTCTTTGCTGTTGCAGTGTGTTCCCAGGCATCAAGGGCCCAGGATGATACAAAGTATAACCTGCAACATTTTATTCACTCATTTGATAACACTTGATTTATTCAGCTATAATAACGTGAAAGTTCTCACAAACACCAATGATGTAAGGACTAACCAATTATTGTGCCTTGGAGATTTGTTAGCCAATAATGATCTAAAACGTAAAGTAGGTAGAGCCAAAGAAGCTGAAAACACTATAAGAATGATGTTTCATGATTAATAATCTTGCTGTTGATTCTCATGTCAATTCTGGATGCTCAATAAACTTCTATTGGTTCAGCTATCCGTGAGTGAATTACATTCTTTTCATCTCCAGCCTCGGGACCCTAAATGCTACACCTCTGGAACTGGGGAGGGTGAAAAATGGGTCCATCGCGAGCCAATAGCGGAGGGATGGGGGTCACACGGGCATGTGCGAGGAGTGTCACACACATACTATTATAGGTGTGGGCATGCCCTAGCACGACTCCCCCCCTTGAACTCCCCCTGCCTTTGGCACCCGATGGGAAAAAGGTTAGCCATCACTGCCCTAGGGGATGGGACCCGCATTCCCTGCCTCCCCACTCTGGTGGGTTTGGGGTAGTGCTACCCCATCCAAGACCAGTGGTGGCGATTCTCCCTTGGCCAACGAACCCCAAACCCAGAGACACTCGGTCTTCTTAGGGTTTAGTTTCAACCTGTAGCTCCCCATCCAGCCCCTCAAAACTCCAGGCACTGCGAGAGGGAGGACACAGCATCGCTTAACCCACCACTCAAACACACAGCTAAATATCATCAGCATATTGATGATATTTTGGTAGGTGCTGACAAATTATCTCACCCAGCGATTTCATATCAATGTTGAACAGGAGTGGAGAGAGTATTGAGTCCTGCGGAACACTGCAAAGCAGTGGATGAGGGCTGGATTTCTCCCCTCCTATTAACGCTAAGAGCAGCTGCAGAGGAAGGAAGTGAGCTAGGATAGCACAAGGCCTCCCACTCGCATCCCCTGAAGCCGCCTCAGGAGAATACCATGGTCGATGGTATGCAAAATCACCGAGATGTTAGGTAGGGCAAGGATGGATGCGCTACTCTATCCCGCTCTTGCCAGAGAACATCCAGAAGCGTGACCAATGTGGTTTCCAGCCCTGAATCCTGACTGGTAGAGGTCCAGGTAATCCCTTTCATCCAGAAATCTTTGGAGCTGCCATGCAACCACCTTCTCAACCACCTTCCCCAAAAAGAGAAAATGGGACACAGGTCGAAAATTATCCAACAGGCTGTAATACAGCGATAGCTTCTTAAGAAGAGGGTGGAGCACAGCCTCCTTAAAGTGCTGGGGCACTACCCCCTCCTGCAGGGAAGCATTAATCACCGCCAGAGTCCACCCACCTGTCACCTACCAGGGGGGACATGGGTCTAAAACACAGGTGCTTGTACGCATACCTTCTAGGATCCTGTCCACTTCCTCAGGAGTGACAGGGTCAAACCGTTCCCAGATAACAGAGAAAGAACCTGCCTCAAGGGCTTCCACTGGAACAGCAACCGTGCCGGCATTTAACTGGGAATGAAGTCGAGTGATTATGTCTTCTAGAAAACCCGCAAATTCCTCAGCACCCCCTTCAGGTGGACGTCAATCTCCTCCTTTCCCAGGAGAATGAGGCTCACCTTAAGAGGGTCGCTGGATGATTATCTGTAGATGCAGTTAGCGTGGAGAAGTATAAATAGGAGGAGGTATTGTACAGAAGAGAAGAAAGAGCGAAGGAAAGACAGATGGGTAATCGGAGGATCTTCAATTACCTTCTGGGGTGTCCTGACTTTGATCTTCCCAAGTGATCCTCCTGAAAAACAGCTCCTGAGAGGGATTTGATGGATTCCTCCTTCCCTCAGGATCTCTGATCTCCACATTGTAGGACTTCTAATAGGAGGAAGGAAAAAAGAAGCAGAATTAATGTATCACACGACGTAAAGTAGATTCTTATATTCGGAACACAACCTCAAAGCCCCAAATATCCATCATTGTTGTTGAGTGAGAAAACAATGGAATAATGTCCTACAAGAATTGATGGGACATTACCACATATTATTAATGCAGAGAAGTTTGGGAAGGAGGGGTGAAGTATCAGACACATTCTCTATTCCCTTCTGAGCTCCCTAAAGTCTCTCACCTGCAACTCGTTCTGCTCCTCCGCCTGGCTCAGGAAGAAGCCTTCCACCAGGGCCACTGCCTGGGAGCTGGTCTCTGCTCCACACTCCCGTACCCAGCTCTCCATCTCTGGGGGCAGAAGAGCCAGGAACTGCTCCAAAACAACCAGGTCCAGCAACTGGGCTTTGGTGTGCTTTTCAGATCTCAGCCATCGCCTACTAAAGTCATGGAGCCGGCTGCAAAATCTTCGAGGACCTTCAGCCTCCCAGTGTTGGATAAAGTTCCAGGACTGAACTTCGGAAGGAGGATGGTTTCCTCCTCCAGGATCTTCTGCCCAGTCTTGTCCAGAGCTTCCCCCCCTTCCCAGACTGAGCAGCTGAAGGGCCTTTTCCACTTCCCTCCTTGGCAAAAGGTTGTGTCTCCATTCTTTCTCTGTCCTGCAGAGCAACTCCAAATGGGTCCAAGGACTCTGGTGGGTCTCCAGATGCCTTTTCCTTCACGGGACCATTTCTAGGGCTGCAGGACGGATCCCTGAAAGTTATTCCGCTCTTTTTTCCCCCCAAGAGAAACTTTTGGCTTGCAAAGATTTCAAATGGCTTCCAGTTTCTGTATCTGAGATGGAAAGAAAAAGAAAAGCCAAGAATTAGAAAGGGGAATTCAGCCACTGAACAAGCTTCAACCAACTTGCCCGAATACTCAGCTTGCCCGAATGCTCATCCCAGCGCAGGGCCGGGAAGGAGGCAGCTGGAGTGGCCGCCCCGCTTCTCTCCCTCTCCGAAGACAGGATGGGGTCCTCGGGGAGCCGAGTGCGAATCCTGCCTCCTCCCCGCCCGGCTTCTCTCTTCTCCTGCTGGGTCTCCAGAAGGCCGACCCTCCCCTACTCCCACTCGGGCTCTTTCCCGGACACGGGCGGGAAGGGATCCCGGATCCCCGCAGCCTTCCTGGGATCCCCGCTTCTTCCTGCATTGAGAGGGCGG
The DNA here is from genome assembly GCF_009769535.1 of Thamnophis elegans. Classification (NCBI taxonomy): domain Eukaryota; kingdom Metazoa; phylum Chordata; class Lepidosauria; order Squamata; family Natricidae; genus Thamnophis; species Thamnophis elegans. The sequence goes on along the minus strand of NC_045542.1, from coordinate 172,911,933 downwards.
CTGGGGAACATAGGACCCGGGGTTGAAGGCGGAGGAGCGCCGGGCGCGGGTCCCTCCCTCCTCCGCCTCCCTTTGACCGCGAAGTGCCGTCCCTCACCCGGGTCACGTCTGGACCTCCCCGCCGCCAGACTCTCCGCAGCCTCCTGCGGACCCCCAGGGGTTAAGCAGAGCGAGGGAGGCGTCCTAGAGCGGAAAGCGTTTCTGATGTCACTTCCTTCCGGCCTCCCCTAGAAAGCCAGCCTTGACGTTCGCCTTCCATGGACCAATGGGGAAGCGCCTGAAGTTCCCTTCTCTTGGCGGAGACCGCCCCCTGGTGGATTTGCCGCAAAGTCCCAAGATTGTAGAAAGGGCGGGAAAGAAGAGCGCGTCTGAGGGGAAAGGGGAGGGCGTGGATGATGGGCTTGGGAGTCGGAAGGAAAGGCCCTTTCAATGGCTCAGTGCCCGAAAATGGCTATGACATCTCTAGAGGCAGCACTTTCTCCATCTTCTTCCCCTTCCTGTCCAGGAACCGTCTGTGGAGATGAAGAAAAATCTCTCTGAAGGACTTGAACTCGCTTCCCTCAACAGCAGCCGCCCCGAAGGCTGGGCAGAGATTGGAGGAGGCCTCAAAAGGGTCCAATCCTGTCAGGCAATCAGAAGAGGAGGACCAGGAGCCTCTGTTGGATGGAAAAAAGTGGAAGTAACATCTCATTTTTCTTTCTGTATCTATTTTTTTTCTACAGTTGGTCACACAAACCTTTAATATCCATATTTGAAAAAACAGCTTCCATTGAGCATCAGCTGAAATATGCCTCCCTCCCAGGCCATCCAGACTCTTTAGTGTCTGGATGGTTTCTAGTTCCATTCGAATCCAAATGTCTCCGTTCCATCTTTAACATCGATCACTTGGAACAGTTCACAGGAATCTTGATTCTCCTGCCAATTATTAACTTCAAAGCAAAATAGAAATTAAAATGATAACAAGGTTAGAGAAAAAGATCAAAGTGTACAAGGTGAATCTTTTTCTGATTTTTCCGAAATTCCATTATGTTTTATGTTGCATGTTTACAGCGGTGTGATATAGGACAGGATGATTTCTATATTCATGAGTCTTGAAAGCTTTGAAAATATCTCTGTCTTTACAAGTATTATATATCTGCAAATCTCAATCAAAGCCTGTTTTGAGTTAAGGAATATCAGGAAAGCATTCAAGGAGGAATAAGGAGAAAAGGTAAGATTTATTGGGGTGGGTTAATTTGAGCAGAGACCTGTGAGAACTGAAACAGTTTGAAACAAGCTCCTTGTTCCCTGGTGTACCTTGGAGCAGCTGCTCCACAGTGTCCGTCTGGCAGGCAGGACTCCTGCTCGGCCCATTCCTTGATCCCAACTATGAGACTTTGGAGCGAAGTCCCTTGCTTGAAGCCTCCCATTGGCTTGTAAACGCTCTTCGTGCTGAGACTGCAAAGGTTGGGAGGCTTCAAGAATGGCTATTTCGCTGCCCCAAAGTCTCATCGGCTTGCGAGGGCTCTTTGGCCGGATCTGGTACAGGCTTCTGTTGCAGAGAAGGGAGGCCTAAACTACTTTAGTGCTGTTTGATTGCCGTTATAAAAACCGGAAAATTTAATTCTTTGTTTCTCTGTAAGGAATAAATAATTTCAAAATAAATAATTACCAAAATATTTATTTTAGACAATTTATATGCCCCTTATTTGCACATGGCAACTCAAGGCATCTTACAAATATAAAACTAATAAAAGAAGAGTTAAATAATACATTTAAAAAAATCACCCCACCCCAACAACAGCACCTCACAAGTGCCATTTAAGGGGATCCATGGTGCTCTGGGTTCCCGAGGCTCGTTGGCAGAACCAGGTCTTCAACGCCTTCCAGAAAAGTGCTAGAGTGGGAGTCATTCTAATCTCTGGGGAGATGATCGAGCCGCAGTGGTTAAATGCAGCACTGCAGGCTACTTCAGCTGACTGCAGTTCTGCAGTTCGGCTGTTCAAATCTCACCGGCTCAAGGTTGACTCAGCCTTCCATCCTTCCGAGGTGGGTAAAATGAGGACCCGGATTGTTGTTTGGGGGCAATATGCTGACTCTGTAAACCGCTTAGAGAGGGCTGAAAGCCCTATGAAGCGGTATATAAGTCTAACTGCTATTGCTATGATGTTCCAGAAAGAGGGAGCTGCCACAGAGAAGGCCCTTCATCTGGATCTCACCAGGTTTACCTCCCTAGGGCTGTGATGGTGAACCTATGGAGCCATTTGTTAGGGCACGCGAGTTGTTGCCCTATCAGCTCATGCGTGCACTGGCCAGCTGACTTCAGCCTTCATTTTCAGCTGTTTTTCACCCTCTTGAGGCTCCAGGGAAACTTCCTGAAGGCTCTGGAAGACGAAAAAAGGCCCTACGGGCAAACCAAAAGTTCAGGAAACTTTTCATCGTATGTTTTAGCCTCCAGTCCCCTCATCATCTTGATTGGTCTTTTCTGCATTCTTTCCAGAGTCTCGACATCTTTTTTATAGTGGGGTGATCAAAACTGGATGCAGTATCCTAGGTGTCGTCTTACTAAGGCTTTATAGAGTGGTATTAGTAGCTCACGTGATCTTGATCATATCCCTCTGTTAATGGATCTTGAAGGTATTCTGGGCCAACCCCCCGCTTAAGACAGGAGTCTTCATACTATCCCGGGCAAATGATGGTTGAATGTTTTCTTGAAATGTCCAGCAATGAAGAATCCATACTGTAAATCTAGGAGGTAACGTGTCCTGTTGATTCATCATTCTCACTGTCAGGAAATATTCCAGGTTGCTTCTCCTCCTTGGTAACTTCCACCTTGGTGCTTTGGAGAATAAGTCTTATTTGTGACACTCCTAATAGAATCATAGGCTGCCTTAAGAGAGGGATAGAATCAAGACCATATGAAGTGTTAGTACCACTTTATAATGCCTCGGTAAGACCACATTTAGGAACATTACATCCAGTACTAGTTGCCATGGTGTAAAAAATACCTTGAGACTAGAAAGAGTGCAGAGAATAACAGCAAAGAGGATGAGGGGCCTGGAGGCTAAAACATAGGAAGAACGGTTGCAGGAACTGGGCATGGCTAGTCTAGTGAAGAGAAGGACCAGGGGAGACATGATAGCAGTGTTCCAATATTTGAGGGGCTGCCTAAGAGTGGAGAAGGTCAAGCTATTTTCCAAAGCACCTGAAGTCCAGACAAAGAATAATGGATGGAAAGTGAAGGTGAGATTCAACCTGGAAATAAGGAGAAACTTTCTGACAGAACAATCAACTGGTTGAACAGAAGTTACCTTCAGAAGTTGTGGGAGCCTCTTCACTGGAAGCTTTCAAGAAGAGACTGAACTGCCACCTGTCAGAAATAGTACAGAGTCTCCTATTGGGCAGAGGGTTGGACTAGATGACCTACAAGGTCCCTTCCAAGTATTTATTCTGATGGCATTACACAATATCATAAAGTTCTCGTGGCTATCCTGGCTAAAGAAGCGATCTTTGTGTGACGGTCCCCTCTGCCAAAATGGTACTTGTGACCTGGTTCTGACTTGCCGACAGCCCTTATCCCCGACTGTCACAAACCCTGCATTTACTTCCATTTCTTTGTAAGGAAAATTGCTCCATAGCAAACATTTGGTTAATAACCATGCTTAATGTTCAGTGGGGAAGATGGTATGTGATGATCCACCTTACAACTGCAATTATTTGTGGCTATAAATAGGCACGCTCCGGTGCAGTAACTCAAGGATTACCTTCAAAGCAAAGACAAGGGCTTACCATGCTCAGAGATGCTTTGGGCTTCCAATCTCTCCTTTTTCCTTTTCCTCTTCCTTTTCCTCCTTTGAATCTATATCTGCATCTGATTTGGAAAACAACAGAGCTTGTCTTTTGCTGAGGATGAGAAATTTTGGGAATTCCTTCCAAGAGATGTTTTCAGTGTCCTTTCCATGTTGTACATCTGCCACCATTTCTTGCTGCACTAAAATTCATAAGCAACCTTTAAAGAACGGTGACTGTTTAAACTCCTTTTTTTTTAAAAAAAAAATCCTGACTTGTTTGCGTTTCCTTTTTTTCAACCCAATATTTTTAACATCCACAGCAGTGATGGCTAACCTTTTTGTTGCCGTGGGCCGAAAGTGCAAGAGCGCCTTGCAGGTGTGGTATTTAGCAGGTTCTGACCAGTTTACACCGGTAGTGTAAATTTTGAGTAGTTTGGAGAACTGGCAAATACCACCTCTGGCTGGCCCTGCCCCCATCTATTCTCTGCCTCCCGAGTCTCAGCTGATCAGGAGGGAATGGAGATTTCACAGTATCCTTCCCCTGCCATACTCACCAAGCCATGCCCACCAAGCCACCCCCCACCAGAACCAGTAGTAAAAAAAATTGAATCCCATCACTAGGCTGCACCCATAAACTAATGTGTGCACCCCGCCCCCCCTGTGCATGTGCATTTGATTCCCCCATGCTCCCCTGTCCTGTGCATATACACAGGATCACTCACACTCCCTCTGCCCCCGTGTATGTGCACGTAATGACACCCCCATGCTCTGTTTTGGGTCTAATAGGCTTCCCTGCAGTCTCCTGGGAGCAAAAACGGACCAAGGGGGGAGGCTGTGCTGCACCCCCCTGCTCTCCCCCGCTCCTCACACATGCTCACATGATCCCAGTGCATGCAAGCGCAGGCCCCCACCCCCATGCATGGGCACACATCTACATGTGCCTCACACTGCACATGCGCAGCAGAGACCCCAAAAACAATAGAGGCGTGTGCGCGCGTGCACGGCAGAGCTGAGCTGGGTAAGAGCTTGCATGCCCCCCAAAAAGGGCCCTGTGTGGTACCAGTGACACGCGTGCCATAGGTTTGCCATCCTGGATCTAGGCGGATTCTCATTCATCCAGATCAGAGGTGCCTCAAAAGTGCTTTTTTCGAGAGGCAACTGGATTTTGTTTTTGTTTTTTTTTTCTATTTGAAAACATTCTTGGAGAATGGAAAAGACTGCAAAGAATATAAACCCTCCTATTTCTCACCGGTCAGTCAGAACTGAAGAAGCTTCTTGGATGAGAAGCAAAATGCTTTTAAAGGGAAAGAAAATACAAGAAAGTCCCGTTTCCTTTTGGGAAAGCATCCTTGGGACTATAGAGAGCGCAGTGGTTAGAGTGCAGCACTGCAGGCTACTTTAGCTGACTGCTAGTTCGGCAGTTCGGCGGTTCTAATCTCACCGGCTCAAGATTGACTCAGCCTTCCATCCTTTCGAGGTGGGTAAAATGAGGACCCAGATTGTTGGGGGCAATATGCTGACTCTGTAAACCACTTAGAGAGGGCTGAAAGCCCTATGAAGCGGTATATAAGTCTAACTGCTATTGCTATTGCTAGTCTTAATTGATTTTTTGGAGAGAGCCAGTTGGATTTTATAATTGATTGTTCGTTTTAGTGGCATGGAATTAAGGGAAAGAGGGCAGTCTTTTAATAACAACAAAGTAAGAACGAATCAGTGGTGGGTTCTAGGCAGTGCAGCCTGGTACGGCCATACCAGTGGTAGCTGGGAGCAGTGGCCACTGTAACCGGAACGGCGGCTCATTTGGCCCACGCGCCCCTTTGCGTTCCTTACCAGTTTTTGACGCAAACAGACCAATTGTGCACTCGCATACAGGATGCGGCACCTGTGCGACCTCTGCCAAGCAGCTGGGTGTCGCAGGGCAGTGGTGTGTGCACGCATGCACAGCGCACATGCCCGACTAGGACGCCCAGCCCTGTGAGCAGTGTACCGGTTGCAACAGGATGAACGGTTGCGGGAACCAGGTATGTCTGTCTAGTCCAATGAAAAGGAGACATCATAGCAGCACTCCAATATTTGAGGGGCTGCCACAAAGAAAAGGGAGTCAAGCTATTCTCCAAAGCAGCAGAAGGCAAGACAAGAAGCAATGGGTGGAAACTAAGCAAGGAGAGAAGCAGCCTGGAATGGAGAAACTTCCTAACAGGGAGAGCAATCAATCAGTGGAACAGCTTGGCTTCAGAAATGATGGTTGCCCCATCGCTGGTGGTTTTTAAGAAGAGATTGGATATCCATTTTGTCTGGAATTTAGAGTCTCCTGCTTGAGCAGGGTGTTGGACTAGAACAGTGGTCTCCACCTTGGCAACTTTAAGACCTGTGGACTTCAACTTTGCTGGCTGAGGAACTCTGGGAGTTGAAGTCCACAAGTGTTAAAGTTGCCAAGGTTGGAGACCACTGGACTAGAAGACCTCCAAGGTCCCTTCCAACTCTGATGTTCTAGGTTCTCAAATGTTGGGAAATGAAAAAAAATAATGAAGCAGTGGAAATGAAGGTGTGTCCCTCGTGGCAAACACCTGGAAAGCATTTTTCACCGTCTTGAGGAATTCTGAAAAAAAGGCAAAGAGTTATTCCATAAATACAGGTGTTGTAGGCATTGGATTATCACCAGCATTTATTTATTTTGGCAAAAAAAACAGTGATTGTGGGTTGAGCCTTACAAAGAGTAAAGGAGGTGTTTGGGCCACACACCAGTTATGGACGATGAAAGATCAGGCATAAGTAATGCGTACAGAGAAAAAAATAAATCTAGATTTTTTTTTAAAAAAACCAATCCTCTGCAGCTGTTGTCTTTTCAAAGTGTAGTCCATGCTGGTAGCATTTCCTGTTCAACTGTTGTGGTGTTGTGTCAGTTTTTCTTTAAAAAAAATGTCTCTCTTAGCATGTTTTCTCTTCATTTTTTTTTAGTTTCCCTATGCGTATTGGAGAGGATCTGTTTTTGCAGTTTTGTGTTAGTATTTTTCCTACTAATTTCCCCACCATTATCAGCAAAAACCAAGTACAGGTAGTCCTCAACTTATGACCACAATTGAGCCCAACATTTCTCTTGCTAAATGAGACAGTTGCAATAAAGTAGAATAAAATATGGATTAAAAACATAAGAATGAAGACGTGGCATAAAAGGGGCAGTTAGAAGCCTGCTTAAAGGAAATGTCATCAGCCTCTAACCACAAGATGTTCTAGCCAACGTCCCTGCGTCAAAAGTCCAAACCACAAGGTTTAGATAAAGTTTATTAATGACACGTAGTCCATACTGTAACAAAAGGAGAAGAAAGACCCTCATCTACTTATAAAGCTTTTCCCCCCAAATAACCAATAAGAAATGAGTTACGTATTTCCGTGTTGAGCTGTTTTTGAGAATGTATAAGAACACGAGCTTTGATGATGAAGGTTTGTTCAGAATTTGCAATGTTAGCCACTGTGCTAACTTTCTGAACCTGGCTGCCAGATAAACTTTTCCTGTATCCTGAGAAGTCTAAAGCCTGTCATTTTCTGCAACAGTAAAGTGAATTTTGCTCCATTTTATGAGCTTTCTTGCCACAGTTGTTAAGTGAATCACTGCCATCATTGAGTTAGTCACTCGGTTGTTAAGTGAATCTGGCTTCCCCAATGACTTTGTCAGAACGTCGCAAAAGGGGATCATGTGACCCCGGGATATGTGACCGTCATAAATATGAATTGGTGGCCAAGTGTCTAAATTTTGACCACATGACCATGGGGATGCTGCAACAGTCGTAAGAGTGAAAAAAACAATCATAAATCACTTTTTTCAGCGCCGTTGTAACTCCGAACGGTCACTAAATTAATTGTAAGCCGAGAAGTACCTGTATTTTGGGAGGGGCAGTTCTTACAACCTATAGTTTTGAGTTTGCATTTTTCCTCACTAATTTCTTCACCATCGTCAGCAAAAATCAGGTATTTCTTTCATTATCAAAGTGTAACCAACAAAGAGATTAGATCCAGTTACAAGAATGGCATTAATCAGGGGTGAAAAACTCAAGGCCCATGGGTTGGATCCGGCCTGCAGCCAGCCTGCAAATATCAAAGGACCGGCCTGTGCTGCCTCTGCCAACCAAAACAGGCTGCGGGGCCCCTGACAGCATTCTCCCAGTCCAAAACGGGCCATGTGGAGGCCCCGGGAGGCTTCCGTGTGGTTGTTTAGAACCTCCCCGGCCTCCAGCAGCATTCTGCCAGTCAAAAACGGGCCATGTGGAGGCCCTCGTGTAGCTTTTCAGCCTCCCCAGCCTCCAGCAGCATTCTCCCAGTCAAAAATGGGCAATGTGGAGGCCCCGGGAGGCCCCCGTGTGACTGTTTTCAGCCTCCCCAGCCTCCAGCAGCATTCTTCCAATCAAAAACAGGCCACCGGGAGGCCCCCATGTGGCTAGTTTTTGCCCTCCAGCAGCATTCTGCTGGTCAAAAATGGGCCATATGGAGGCCCCCATGTGGCCGGTGTTCAGCCTCTCCGACCTCCAGTAGCACTCTGCCCGTCATGACCACGCCCACCTGAGCCATGACTACCATGATCATGCCTATCCCTCACACAGCCAGTTCCCCCAGCCCCCCCCCAAGGTCAAACATATGTGGCCCTCAATGAAATCGAGTTTGACACCCCTGCATCAGACGAATAACTATTATTGGGAAGGGCTCTGCTGTTTTTCCACCATCTTGCCACCATCTTGTTTTTCACTTCTGCGCATGCGCAGAACAATTTTTATTGCACTGCGCATTGCTGACATCGGTAGCTCTTTGGAGTTTCAAAGTTTGCATCTCAAATAGGGCCATGTTTTGAAATTAACTTGCAAATATGTATGGACACACGTGTGCGTGTACATACATGTCAGCCATGCGAGGTAATCCAGTTAAGAAGTCCAACCAGGAGTATTTGTCTTTCTTGTACAGCGAGTTCTTACCTTACAGCAATTCATTTACTGGTCTTTCAAAGTTACAACGGCACCGAAATGAGTGACTTATGACCATGTTCCAGAGTTACAACAGTTACACCATCCCCATGCTCACATGATTGAAACTCAAGATGCAGGGCAACTGGTTCATATTTATGACCGTTGCAATGTCCCGAGGTCCCATGCTCCGCTTTGCGACCTTCTGACAAGCAGAGTCAATGGGGAAGTCAGATTCGCTTAACAATCGTGTTACTAACAGTGGTTCACTTAACAACTGTGGCAAGAACGGTCTTAAAATGGTGCAAAAGTCACTTGAGAAATGATTTACTTAGCGACATACATTTTGGACTCAATTGTGGTCGTAACTCGAGATCCCCTTAGGGAAAAGGGCGGCATACAAATAAAGTAAATGAAAATGAAATCTTCCTGTATTAATATAATAGATCATATTAATAGAATCTTAATAGTTTTATGTAATAGGTTATAGTAATAGAATCTTGCAAGACTAAACATATTTCTCCCCTGGGAGAAATGGCTGGTTGGGGAATTACGGAAGTTGAAATCCACACATCTTAACAAGGTTGACACACACTGTCTTAAAACCTCTCTGGTTGAAGATCTCTACCAAGGAAGAACCCAACATTTCTTGTGGCGGTCTGTTCAACTGGCTGACGGCTTGAATGGGCAGGATTTCTTCAGGTGTATAACTGACCGTTTGTAATGCTACTCCACTGGTCTTGGTGCTGCCCTGTGCAGACAACAGAGAATAATCCCATTCCCTCTGCTGTCAATCTTCAGTCTTGAAGACTGCTCCCCATCGGCCGTTGGCCACCAAACATCCAAGTACCCCAAGGCTCTCTTTTAGGCCCAGCGCTCTTCAACATCTTCATCAATGATTTGGATTAGGGAATAAATGGGGAACTCATCAGATTTGCAGATGATACCAAGCTGGCAGGAATAGCCAACACTCCAGAAGACAGGCTAAAGATACAGAAGGATCTTGACAAACTTGAACATTGGGCACTATCTAACAAAATGAAATTCAATGGTGAAAAGAGTCAGGTTCTACATTTAGGCAAGAAAAACGAAATGCACAGGTACAATATAGGTGGTACCTTGCTCAACAGTAGTAACTGTGAAAGGGATCTTGGAGTCCCAGTCAACAACCATTTAAATATGAGCCAGCCGTGGGCAGCAGCTGCCAAAAAAGCCAACACAGTTCTAGGCTGCATAAACAGAGGGGTAGAATCAAGATCACATGAAGGGTTAATACCATTTTATAATTCCTTAGTAAGGCCACACTTGGAATACGGCATTCAGTTTTGGTCGCCACGATGTAGAAAAGATGTGGAGACTCTAGAAAGAGTGCAGAGAAGAGCAACAAAGAGGATTAGGGGACTGGAGGCTAAAACATGAAGAACGGTTGCAGGAACTGGGTATGTCTAGTTTAATAGAAAGAAGGACTAGGGGAGACATGATAGCAGTCTTTCAATATCTCAGGGGTTGCCACAAAGAAGAGGGAGTCAAACTATTCTCCAAAGCACCTGTGGGCAGGACAAGAAGCAATGGGTGGAAACTAATCCAGGAGAGAAGCAACTTAGAACTAAGGAGAAATTTCCTGACAGTGAGAACAATTAATCAGAGGAACAGAAGTTGTCTCCAGAAGTTGTGGATGCCCAACACTGGACCTCTGAATTAGAAAATGGAGGGGGAGTGTCTCTAAGATCCCTGCCCTGCTCCTAGCCTCGGACTTTCGCTTGCCCTCCCACCCGCGGGAGGAGACTCCTGCAAGACACGCCCAGCACCTGCCCACCCCACGCGGGGCAGGAGGCGCCTCGCCCTCCGCTTGCGACAGTTCCCTGTAGCTGCTGGCTCTTCCCTCTCGGCTGACAGTAGGGCTCCCCCGGGGGCGCTGTACAGCGAGGCTGGCTTTGGGCTCCGCATGATCTGCCGGCCCCTCTTCGCGTTGCTGGAGGCGGCCGTCCTGCTGCTGGGTGCGGGCACGGCGGGTGAGTGGCGAGCGGGGAGGGGAGACCCCCAGTACGCGAGAACTCCCCCCCCCCATCTTTCCAAGGGGGTCCGTTGGCAGAGCAGTCGCGGATCCGGACCGCGGAGCCACTCTGCTTTCCCGACACTTGGAACACCAGCGGAGGAGCCGGACACGACGGGCATGGACTGGAGATCAACCTGCAGGGAGAAGCCGCAGGAGGCTGCCCAAAGCGGGAAGGGACAGGTCCCAGGAGATCTCGGCAAGCCCGCGGGGCGGAGAGGGGGAGAGGCGCTTCTTCGCGCTGGGTGGGGAGGTTATGAGGCTACACACAAGGAGGATTTCTCCCCTCTCGCTGATGCGCTGCTTTCGGTATCCGTTGCTGCTGGAATTTCCCAGCGCTGCGGGCGGGGCTTTCTTCCTTCTCATGTGATCGGCTGCCTCCCCTACGGCCGCTCTGTTAGCACATAGATAGACGGATCCTTGCGCTGGAACCGGAGGTTTTTTAACAGATTCATGGAGTTGGAAGGGAGACCTTGTAGGTCATCTAGTCCAACCCCCCCCTATCCAAGCAGGAGACCCTACGCCATTTCTGACAAATGGTAGAATGGAATAGAGGAGGAGAGGAGACTCAGAAGGGACCTTGAAGGTCTTCTAGTCCAACCCCCCACTCAAGTAGGAGACCCTACACCATTCCTGACAGATGGTAAAATAGAATAGAATAGAATAGAATAACAGAGTTGGATGGGACCTTGGAGGTCTTCTAGTCCAAGGCAGGAACCTCTACACCATTTCAGAGAAATGGTTATCCAACATCAAGATGGTTGTCCTATCTCTCTTTGAAAGCTTCAAGCGATGACGCTCCCACAACCTCCAAAGGCAAATTCTGTTCCATTGGTTGATGGTTCTGTGAGAAAATTTCTCCTGGTTTCCAGGTTGAATCTCTCCTTGCTCAGTTTCCATCCATTATTCCTTGTCTGGCCTTTCGATGCCTTGGGAAATAGCTTGACCCCCGCCTCTCTGTGGCAGCCCCTCAAATATTGGAAGACTGCTGTCCTGTCTCCCCTGGTCCTTCTCTTCCCTAGACTAGCCAGGCCCAGTTCCTGCAACCGTTCTTCATATGTTTTAGTCTCCAGTCCCCTAATCATCCTGGTTGCTCTTCTCTGCACTCTTTCTAGAGTCTTAATATCTTTTTCATAGTGTGGTGACCAAAACTGGATGCAGGATGCTAGGTGTGGTCGTACTAAAGCTTTATAGAGTGGTATTAGTGATATCAACAAAACCACCAAAAGTAAGATCCCACTTTTACTTGGATACAAGGGAACATTTCGAAAATGGGAAGCAAGCATTTGGGTTTGGAGAAATTCTGCTGATGGTTTATTTGCCAATGTGGAGTAAGATGGTGTAAAAGGGGTGCGGCTTTAACTGTGTCACTCTAGTTGCCATCTTGATTTTTTTTTTAACTTCCAGGTGGTTTTTCCCCCCAGCAGATACTTGGACAGTCTTTCTAGAGTCTCAACATCTTTTTGAAAGCAGGTGACCTTATGCCATCCTCAGTCAAATGATTGTCTAGTCTATTTTTTAAATCAATCAATCAGGATAGAGCTGGAAGGGACCTTGGAGGTCTTCTAGTCCAACCCTCTGCTCAAGCAGAAGTCCCTTAACTCTAGTGATGAAGCACCCCAACTCCGGGAGGCAGGCTATTCCATCGATTACCATATTTTTTGGAGTATAAGACGCACCTTTCCCCTCTAAAAGACTGTGGAAATGTTGGTGCGTCTTATACACTGAATGTAGCCATTTTTGGCCTCCCAAAACCCCGGCCCCCGCATCCCATTTTTGTGGAAAACGGGCCAATTTTCGCAAAAATGGAGGCATGTTTGCCTTCCCCCAGCTCCAACAGCACTCTGCAGGCTTCAGCAGGGCTGGGGGAAGGCAAAAACCAGCCCGTTTTTCACAAAAAGGGGAGCATTCTTGCCTTCTCCCAACTCTGCTGAAGCCTGCAGAGTGCCCATGGGGAACAGGGAGGACAAAAAAACTTTTTTTCTTACTTACCTCTTCAAAATCGTGGTGTGTCTTATACACCAGTGCGTCTTATAGTCCAAAAAATACGGCACTTGTTCTTGCTGTCGGGAAATTTCTCTTTAACAAGCTTCCATCCATTGCTTCTGGGTGGTTTGGAGAATCAGTCAGTGGCAGCCCCTCAAGTACTGGAAGACTGTTATCATGTCCTCCTTCTCTCCTCATAGGTTAGTCATGCCTAGTTCCCTCAACTTTTTATCATTGCTTTGCAGTTTGACAGTCGCCCTTTGGGGTTTTCAGCTCCGTTAAAACGATACTCACCGAATGCCTGCTTCTTTTCTCTCGGTAGCCGCCACTTCCCACGTCCTGCGTTATTTCTTCACCGGCGTGTCAGAATTGGGCCACGGCCTGCCCCGGTTTGTCATTGTGGGCTACTTGGATGATCAGCAGTTTGTCCACTACGATAGTGATTCCCGGAGGGACTTGCCACGGGGTCCCTGGATTCAAAAGGTGGAGGAAGACGATGCCCAGTATTGGGACTGGCAAACTCAACTTTCCCACAGCTGGGAGCTCTACTTCCAACTGAGCCTCTGGAACCGCTTCAACCACACTCCGGGTAAGTCAGCTGGGACTCAGGAGCAGAGAATAGATGGGGGCAGGGCCAGTCAGAGTTGATATTTACCGGTTCTCCGAACTACTCAAAATTTCCGCTATCAGTTCTTCAGAATTGGTCAGAACCTGCTGAATACCACCTCTGGATGGAAGGTTGAGTTAATCTTGAGCCAGTGGGACTTGAACTGCCATACTGCTGGCAATCAGCAGTCAGCAGAAGTAGCCTGCAGTATTGCATTCTAACCACTGTGCCACCACCACAGCTCTTTAGTTGCACAAATGCTTGGCAACTGACTCATATTTGAAACGGTTGCAGTGTCCTGGGTGGGTGGAGGGTCACATGATCCCCTTTTGTGATCTTCTGACAAGCAGTCAATGGGGAAGCCAGATTCACTTAACCACCGTGTTACTAATTTAGCTACTGCAGTGATTCACTTTACAACCGGAGCAAGAAAGATCGCTAAATGGGGCAATAAAAAAAAATCACTTAACAACTTTTTTGCCTAGCGTCAAAAATGTTGGGCTCCATAATGGTTGTAAGTTGAGGATTACCTGTCGCAGAGATGGGTTCCTACCAGTTCAGCCTGGTTTGGCTGAGTAGGTAGTAATTTGGACGCCCATGCACCTGAACTAGTTCTATTGTCGGTTGCGCCATCTTTATTTTTGATTCTGCACATGCACAGAACAATCTCCATTGCAGAAATGTAATTTTCCCCTTCTCTAACGTTCTGCACATGCATGGACATTTTTTGCATGCTGAAACGGCAGTGATGCTGGTAGCAACCCACTCCTGACCTGTAGATGATCTCTGTGGTATATTCCAAGCCTTCCATTATATCTCTGACCTATGAAAACTTCATCTAGGTGTGTCTTGCAGGGTTTCACACCTGGCAATGGATGCACGGTTGTGAGTTACAAGAAGACGGACGTAAAGATGGCAAATCTCAGTTTGGCTATGATGGGGCAGATTTTCTCAGCCTGGACAAACAGACCCTCACCTGGACAGCAGCTGACTGGCGGGCCCAGGTCACCAAGCGGCGGTGGGAGGCCGATCAGGTGTGGACCCAAGGCCGGAAGAATTTCCTGGAAGGAGACTGCGTGGAGTGGCTACAGAAATACCTGAATTACGGCAAGGAGTCCCTTCTCAGAAAAGGTGATGGGTTGTAGTGGTAACAACTTATATAAGATCACGTGAAGTGTTAATACCACTTCGTAAGGCCTTGGTAAGGCCACACTTGGAATCCTGCATCCAGTTTTGATCTCCACGATGTAGAAAAGATGCAGAGACTCTAGAAAGAGAGCAGAGAAGAGCAGCAAAGAGGATGAGGGATGACTGGAGGCTAAAACAGAGGAAGAACGGTTGCAGGAACTGGGCATGGCTAGTCTAGTGAAGAGAAGGACCAGGGGAGACATGATAGCAGTCTTCCAATATCTCAGCGGCACAAAGAAGAGGGAGTAAAGCTATTCTGCAAAGCACCTGACGATGGGAGAAGAAGCAACCTAGAACTGCAACGGTGAACCTATGGCACGCATGCCACAGGTGGCATGCATGGACCTCTCTGCAGGCACGCCAGCCATCAGCCCACCCCAGCTCCATGCACTGGGGACTGGACACATGTAGGGGATGCAATGGGGACAGATGTGGGGGTGCTTGCATTGCATTTTGGAGGTTCTGGCACATGTGTGTACCCCCCATGCCCCATTTGTGGCCTGGGAGGTGCGGGGGCACCTTATGCCCCCCCCCCATTTTGGCCTCCAGGTTGGTGCAGGAGGCTTCCCAGGCCAAAAATGTGTCACGGTGGGGAACGTGCGATGCCCCCGCACCCTGTTTTGGCTTGGGGGGCATCCTCGAGTCCCCTGAAGCCCTGTTTTGGCTTCCACATTGGTGCAGGAGGCCTCCCAGGCAAAAAACGGGGAACGGGGGACCTCGCGCAGTGCCCCCGTGCCCCATTTTGGCTTCCTGGTTGGTGCAGGAAGCCTCTTGGGCCCAAAATATGGCGTGGGGGAGGCACGCACATGCCCAAACCCCCAAAATAGCAATAGCAATAGCAGTTAGACTTATATACTGCTTCATAGGGCTTTCAGCCCTCTCTAAGCGTTTTACAGAGTCAGCATATTGCCCCCAACAATCCGGGTCCTCATTTTACCCACCTTGGAAGGATGGAAGGCTGAGTCAACCTTGAGCCGGTGAGATTTGAACAGCCGAACTGCAGAACTGCAGTCAGCTGAAGTAGCCTGCAGTGCTGCATTTAACCACTTCGCCACCTTGACAATGCGAGTGTCCTTCGTGCATTTGCAGCAGACCCGAAAACCAGCTGGCCGGTGGAAGGTGTGTGCGCACTCATGGAAGAGCTACATGGGGTGACAGTTGGCGTCGCCACAGAGACGGTTCTGCATGCCACCTGTGGTACGTGTGCCATAGGTTTGCCTTAGCAGGTATAGGGTTTCCTGCCTAAGCAGGCATTGGAGTAGAACTCCAAGGTCTCTTCCAATTCTGTTATTCTATTCTATTCTACTCTATTCTATCAGTAGCTTTTGCTAGATAGTGGGGTGGACTGGATGACCTCTGTGTCTTTTTACAATTCAAGGTGTCTATAAGTTTATTGAAAAGTGATTCTTCTCAATCGCATTTCATGGGTTCCTGGACTAGTCCAGAATTTGTGCAGACAACGGTGTGAATTTATTGCCCAATCCTTTGCACAAAGTTCTCTTCTCCTCAGAAATAATCGTATTTGCCACAATACGACGGGTAGGGGCGACGCCGACCTCTCATACAGGAAGGGTGTGAAGACTTAGAAAAGGGGATCAAATGCAGAGATCTACAAGGGGATTACAGGTACCCCGGGAGCCCTCGAGGTACGACTGTAATTGAGCCGACCCATTTCCATTTGTAACCTGAGGATTCGTGGGAGCGAACCTCGTATCTTGAATGGGATCACTCCCTCCTTTTGCACACGCATTCACTCATCAAATGTGTGGTTCATTAAGTGCACATGAGGTATTTCAGGGTAGGAAAGGCCATCGGGGACTAGCGATGGAACAGGCTACCTGCTTAAGGCCACCCAAGGCCTCGCCGACCTACTGAAATACTTCAGGCTCTGCACAATTGCTTTTCCCCCACCCAACCTGCCACGCCAGGGCACTTATCCTACGAAGATCTACAAGGGGTCTCCTCTCCCACCTCTCAGACGCACACACTCCTGTGCAGTTCTGTTTTGGTGTGTGCAGGATTCCCCCGGCACTTTGCTGGCCAAAACAGAGCTCCATTTAGGCCTGTGCAGGCCTCGCCCAGCACTACACAGGCAGGGAGGAGTGGCGGGCCCGCCCTTCTGTCCTTCCAAACCTTTATTTTTGCTGGCAAAGTGCTGGGTGAGACCTGCACAGGCCAAAACGGAGGATCCGAGGAGTGTCCTTGCCCTCTGAAGCTCCATTTTGGCCTGCAAAGTGCCGGCGAAGGCTGCAGAATCTTTGCCGTTGTTTGTAAGGGCAAACAACTGCCTTGTTGCTTCAAGATTCGTAGGCGTGGGGCTTTTTCATAAACACTGGGGGGTGCTGATCAAGTAACTTCGAACGTTCGCTAAGAGAATGCTTGTAACCCGTGGATTACCTGTATTTACTTCTGGGATAACTTGTGGGAGAAAGTAAGGCTTAAGTACCGCAAGGGAGCGGTTTAAACTCTGGAGCTTTGGACCTGCCTGGAAACACAAAAATATTGGACAAAAATTTGGAAATGGGTGCAAGAAATTACAGGAGAACAGATAAAAACAGATAAAAGAGCCGAGGTGGCGCAGTGGTTAAATGCAGCACTGCAGGCTACTTCAGCTGACTGCAGTTCTGCAGTTCGGCTGTTCAAACCTCACCGGCTCAGGGTTGACTCAGCCTTCCATCCTTCCAAGGTGGGTATAATGAGGACCCGGATTGTTGTTGGGGGCAATATGCTGATTCTGTAAACCGCTTAGAGAGGGCTGAAAGCCCTATGAAGCGGTATATAAGTCTAACTGCTATTGCCATTGCTATAAAATACAAACCCGAAATCTTTCTACTGGGAATAATCAAAGGGAAATAAACAAAGAAAATTAAGTACATATTAACACATCTGCTAACTACAGCTAGAATAGCATTTGTCCAATGCTGGAAACAAAATAATACACCCTCGGACGAATTAGTGATAAAAAAAACTTTGGATTGTGCAGAGATGGACAAATTAACACTGGAATTAAAAGATAAAGAAGAGTCGGAATTTATGAAATTTGGAACAATTGGTACAAATGGCTGCAAAACAAGAATAAAATTAATTAAGCCAAAAAACTGTATATAAATATACATAGAACTGTGTATAAAGGTGTGTAAATATAGAAGCGAAATATTATATACATGTACAGGTACGATGACATAACAATGTTGATGTAATGACTGTAAGGTGCTGTAGAAGGAAAAAAATAATAAAAAAATCTGCAGGGAAAAAAAACCTCTGGAGCTTTAAATCCTGGCTTCCTTCCCATGGCATATTAAAATGGAGGACCAGGAATGATCCATTCCTGCTTCTGATATTTAAGCAATAGCAGGCAAAGGTATTGGACTGCATGGCGCATCATCCTTCACTGTTGACCTTGTTGATGGAATCGGGAGTTTTGTTGCATCTCCAGACTCTGTCTCCGGAGTCTCAAGCCATCATTCGGCTGGTTATTAAGAATGTTTCAATTTTTGCAGAACCTCCAGTGGTGACAGTCACCCAGAAAGGGAGCTACGACGGACTGGAGATCCTCATCTGCCGTCTGCACGGCTTCTACCCCAAAGAGGTTGACGTCACTTGGAGGAAAGGTGGGGAAATCTTGGAGCAGGAGACCTTCCGAGGTGGGATCACTCCCAATTCAGACAGGACCTACCACACCTGGCTCAGCATTGAGATCGACCCCAAGGAGAGGAAGCACTACAAATGTCACGTGGAGCATGACGGTCTTCTGAATCCCCAGGATTTCACCTGGGAGAAGCCTGGTAAGTGGTTGCAGTGGAAAGAGGGGGTGCATGGATCAGTGGTGGGATTCAAAATTTTTACTACCAGTTCTGTGGACGTGGCTTAGTGGGTGTGGCAGGGGAAGGAAACTGTAAAATCTCCATTCCCTCCCCACTGCAGAGGAAGGAAACTAAAATCTCCATTCCCTCCCCACTCCAGGGAAAGGAAACTTTAAAATCTCCATTCCCTCCCCACTCCAGAAGAAGGATACTGTAAAATCTCCATTCCCTCCCTACTCCAGGGGAAGGATACTGTAAAATCTCCATTCCAACCCTACTCCAGGGGAAGGAAACTGTAAAATCTCCATTCCCACCCCACTCCAGGGGAAGGAAACTGTAAAATCTCCATTCCCACCCCACTCCAGGGGAAGGAAACTGTAAAATCTCCATTCCCTCCCCACTCCAGGGGAAGAAAACTGTAAAATCTCCATTCCCACCCCACTCCAAGGGAAGGAAACTGTAAAATCTCCATTCCCTCCCCACTCCACGGGAAGGATACTGTAAAATCTCCATTCCCACCCGACTCCAGGGGAAGGTTACGGCAAAATCCCCATTTCCTCCTGGTCAGCTGGGACTCGGGAGGCAGAGAACAGATGGTGGCAGTTCTTCGAACTACTCAAAATTTCTGCTACCGGTTCTCCAGAATTGGTCAGAACCTGCTGAATACCACCTCTCTCGTGTGGATGCCGGGGAGTGCATGTTAAGACTTATTTAGAGGGTGCTGTTCTTGGTCCTTCCCGTATAACTAATATCTAGGTTCCGTCTAGAAACTAGAGCAACTAAGATGATCAAAGGACTGGAGACTAAACCATATGAAGAACAGCTGCAGGTTTTGGGTTGGTTAGTCTAAAGAAACAAAGAATTAGGGGTGACATGATAGCTGTATTCCAGTATTTGGGGGGGTCCCACAAAGAAGAGGGTGTCAAATTATTCTCCAAAGCACCAGAAGGCAGGACAAGAAACAATGGATGGAAACCAATCAAAGACAGAAGCAACTTAGAATTAAGGAGAAACTTCCTAACAGTGAGGACAATTAATCAGTGGAACAGCTTGCCAACAGAAATTGTAGGTGCTCCAAAACTGGAGGTTTTTAAGAAGAGTCTAAACAGCCACTTATTTGAAATAGTATAGGTTCTCCTGCTTGAGCAGGAGGCTGGACTAGAAGACCTCCAAGGTCCCTTCCAGCTCTGCTCTACTCTGCTCTATTCTATTCTATTAACAGCTACCTTTTTCATCCCGTTTCCTTCCTCCTGCCTGGTTGTTGTGGAGCACATGGCTCAAGATATTTGAGGAGGCAACTCAGAAATGTTCAGAACCAGAGTTTTATTTTGCTAGGCTCCATGCCAGGTGTTTCTAGCCAAGAATGACTATTTCAAAGGTAGATTCTCAGAGTTCTCTTCAGGAAGCAAGTTTCCTATAATCTTCTTGGTTGTCCTCACCACTCTCTGTATGGACTTTCTATCTGAGGGCAACTTTTTGTTCTTTTCTTAGTTTCCTCTGCAACAGAGATCCTCGTGGGCAGTGTCCTAGGTGCTCTGGCTGCTGCTGTCTTGCTGGTAATTGGGATCCTGTTCTACACCAGTAAGTAAACTGAGATTTCTTCCTGTTGGTAGAAGCTTCTCGGTGGCAGTTTCAGCCTTTCTCCTACTCTCTGAGAAAAACACTTATCTTATAATGGGCAGTGCCTGAAAATCATGACATCCAACCCAACATTTTCTAAATATGGATTAATGAGCAGAGCAATCCCCATCAATCACGAGAATGGCATCTGCCCATGGATTAGTCCTGGAAGTCCTAAGTAGAAAGGGTCAAGCAAGCGGTAATACAGTTTTATCTCTTTCCGAGTTTCCTACACTAGTGGTCTCCAATTTTTCTGGTTTTGTGGACCAGCCCGGGAAATGTGGCATAGAAGAAATAGTTCTATGCAAGTGGCAGGTGCATAAATTTGCCTGCTGTTTGCATGGCCCGATTCTGAACAGGCCGCTACCCACTACCTGGCCACAGCCTGGGGATTGTGTACCCCGGTCCGACATTGCTCAATGGTGAAAGCTCTTCTGCTACCAGTTTGGTTTTGCATCTGGAATAGGGCAATGGTGGATCACGTTGCAACTGGTACGCTGCAACGGGGTTGGGTGTCTACCACATGCGCTGTGCGCACTTGCGCACCCACCGCCTGTGATGCTCCAGCTGCTCAGCGGAGTGTTGCGCAAGCGTTGTATGCTCCGTGCGCATGTGCAAATGGCCCAATTGGGCCAAATACAGGTAAGGAGGGCAGGTGGGCCCTGCAGAGCACCGTACTGGAACGGTACCTAGTGTTCCCAGCAGACACCGGTACGCCGTTCCGGGGCGTACTCACTGTAACCCACCACTGGAACAGGGGTGTCAAACTGGCGGCCCATGGGCCAAATGCGTAACGCATAGGCCATGCCCACCCCAGCTCCGCAAAGGGAAAAAAATTTGTGAAACATCATGTGACGGCAATGTAATGCCACGAGTTTGACAACCGTGATGTAGAAGAACAGGGCAGTTGTCAAAGCTTCTTCTGGATCCAAAAGTCATCCAAGTACCTCCACGACCATCTCTCCCACCCGGACGTGGTCCACCCAGTGCAAAATTGAAGAGATGCTCCAGTTGGTGACAGCCCCCAACCCACAAGCTGTAAGCAAGGCTCACCTTCCTAGTGATTGTCTCATATCCGATGAGCCTTCTGGCCTCTCCAAGTGAAGGCATGCTTTTACCTTCTTGGCTTTCTAAGCTTCTGCTTCTGCTAAGAGTTGGATTGATGGTTCTTAGCCTTCTGAGTGCTTAACTAAGTAATTAGTGCCTGCTGAGTGCTTAATTAACCAATTAATTAGTTAATTGGTTTACTGTCTGTGGATTTTTACTGATTGTCAGATACAATGACTTATAATTGCATTGGCATCCTTCAGTCTCAAAAGACTGTGCTCTGGAAGAGGTAAAGCTGGAGTGTCCTCTCCAGAGCACGTGGCTTGGGTAGATTAATGTGGAGGATAGACTGTTACCCAAGCAGCAGATCCCCCCTCTCCACATCACTGAAATAGTCCAATGGAACGGCGGAGCCAATATGGTTGGTTCCAGCTGCGTTGCAGGAATTACCCGAATGTGCTTGTACACAGTTATGAACTGCTTCCAGGACTCCGGCTCCGGAGTTTGCCTCGAGGTTGACTCCTAAAGCCTTTTCCAGGGGGTTGCGCATGCATGCCGGGGAGGCAGGGGGTCACACGGGCAGGCAGGGGGGTGGAGGAGCATGGAGGATATGGTGTGCCCCTCACACCCTGTTATTGGTCCCAGGAGGCTTCAATGAGGCCTGCTAGGCCCAAAACGGGACATGGGATAGTTTCGTAAATGTGCAGGGGGGCAGGGGGCTTTGCATTATGGGTGGAAGCGGCCGCACACTCAATTTCGGCACACGAGGACAAAAAGGCTAGCCCTCACTGCTCTAAAGCTTAGATAAAATGTTAACTTACACTTACACAGCCCTTTGTAAAGGTTTAAAAATATTTGGGTGTAACTTTTTGTTTGTGTTTTCAGAAATACGGCGGAAGGGGTACCTAGTTGCATCAAGTAAGTGAACACAGCCTCTCTGACATGAAATGCCTATTCGCGGTACTCAAGGATTGGGAAATGAATGTGGAAATACCCAGGAAGCCCTTCCCTATTGGGAGGGAGCCATATCGGCCAAGATGGCAGACAAAGCATCACAATGCATACTGCTGTACCTGTATAGAATTGGACACATAGTCACAAATTAGGAGTGGGGGGGGGGAAAGTTACAGTGCAACACTGGTTTTTTTTTTTTGCAAAAATGGGATGTGGGGCAGGGCTTTGGGAGGCCAAAAATGGCTGTATTCGGTGTATAAGACACACCAACATTTCCATGCTCTTTTAGGGGTGGGAAGGTGCATCTTATACTCCGAAAAATATGGTAGTTAAAGTTATCTGGAGATGTTTGGCCTCCAGAAAAGACGACCAAGGAGAAATGGGTTAGCAGTGTTCAAATCTCCGAAGGGAGGGTGGCCCCTAGGAGAAGGAATGTGTTTATTCTCTGTTGCTCCAGCATGCAGAAAGAGTAGATTAAAACTACTGGGAAGGAAGATCTGGATTTAAATCATAGGAAATTCCTGATTATAAAAACTGTCAGTGGAACCGGCTGCCACAAGTTATAGTGAGTCCTTTGCCAGAGGCCTTCTAAGAGAGGTTGGGTGATCATTTTTTAGTGGATTCTATGCTGGGCAGGAAGTTTGGCCAGGTGACCTGATTGGTTCTGTCTACCTTCTGCAGAATGGGAGCATGCTATATAACCAAAGAGAAAAATGACTAACTCTGTGGGAAGGAATCATAAGCTTCCCAGCCCATGAAGGAGCTCTTGTCCCATTGAAGACTGCCCCATTTGTAGACCAATGAGAACTTCCAGTGGGTGGACTCAGTGAAGAATTGTCTTCTTCAAGTTAAGCTCCCACAATGTATCAATGCTAGTGATGTAGCCACAGAGGTTCCATACTTGAATCTGGGGGAGAAACAGCTAATTTTTACCGTATTTAAGATATGGGATTTCAAGTTGTGTCTGGAGTAAGAAAAATACTATAGAATGATCTCCCTCAAGTTGGTGTCCTTCAAAATAAAATTTGTGGGGGGAATACTGATAGTTAAAAGTATCTGGAGAAGTTTGGTCTCCAGAAAAGATGACCTAGGAGAAACGGGACAAGATTAGAATAGCTAATGTGTTCTCCTACGCAAATAGGAGAAGATGGGTCAGAAAGAGTGGAGACTACTTCCTTTTGACCATTTTAACATTCTTCCTTCTTTGATTTTCAGGGAACAGCCAAGAATGTTCCTCTTCTGGCAATGGTATGTAAGAATCAGAATCAGAATAGAGCTGGAAGGGACCTTGGAGGTCTTCTAGTCCAACCCGCTGCTCAAGCAGGAGGCCCTATACCATTTCAGGCAAACGGTGGTCCTATCTCTTTTTAAAAATGCCCAGTCTTGTCTTGGAGCATTCACAACTTCTGACAGCAAGCTGTTCTACTGGTTAATTGTCCTCACTGTTAGAAAGAAATTGCCCTTTTTCTTCTTCTTGTGCCATATCTGTCATCGGATGTTGGCAATCATGTTAGCCTTCTGTTCTGACCCCCTCCTCTGTCCAGTAACGAATGCCGAGACAAGCTTAACTGGAATGTACTTTATTAGCAAGAAACCAAAACTTCGGTGGCTGAAAGCCAAGCATAACAAACAGATAAGGACCTTGGCAGCAACTCAGACAAGCCTTGGCAGCAATCCAGCCTGCCAAGCTAGTTACAAAAGTTCTCCAACTTTTAGTCAATGCGTTGACTTCTGCAAGAGGGGCGTGTGCACAAGCAGTCCTTTATAGTCTGGAGAGGAGCCTAATGACCACCAGCTGAGTGCAATTACCCCCTGTACTTGCGCAACTGTTCCTGACGCCTATTAGCTCTTCGGTGCCGGGCATCCAGGAACAATTCACTGCTGGCGTCTGGATCACTCTCCCTTGTCTCCTCCACAGTGGTCCAAGGCTCAGGTGCCACCTGGTGGCCAACCAGCCTCTCTGCGCCCTGCTCAGAATTGGAACCCCGTCCAGGGTCCTCCACATCCTTCAGAGCCGACTCATAGGGCCCCTCGCTTTCGGAGTCTGGTGGCAGCTCCAACGGCTCCTGCTGGGCCACAACCCCTTCCTATCCTATTATCAACGGCTGGGTGAAAAACTGCTGCCGACTGCCCATTTTTATTTAAAATGTAATGTAATGGAA